>NC_030442.2:4392500-4437500 GCF_001660625.3 Ictalurus punctatus | reverse complement strand
TGGAAGTCCAGGAACATAGAACTCAGTAAGAATAGGAAGAACCTGAGAACACAGGACTATGGGAACGTAGGCTAGACCACATCAGGACTGTCTGAAATGTTGGATGACTAAGCGATAATGTTTACGGTGCGAGAAGTGGCACAACCTCTAGCAAAAGTTCATGAGTAGAGTTACAGTTTATCTCTTATTGGTACTGAATGAGTCTACAGGGTGAGGTACAGTTCCTTAGAATGTTCTCACGTACAATGCAGAAGTAAACAGATTAGATGACAGCATTACTGATGTGAGAGGTAGCGGTGTAACGTTTAATCAGCAGCGGATTACATCTCCTCTTTAATCTACCTGAATCGACATGTAAATATGAAGGAGAAATGATGGTGAGATGAAAGTTCTCTCCAAAAACCTTTAAATATTCAATAAACACCCCTCACTGCTGCACTAAACCCAAGATTAAAAAGCGCCTCCAGTGATGTGAGACGGATCTTATGTCTTTTTTTCACACCTCCACACTCAAACCCAGAGTTCAGGGAGTTAGTCGGGTGGAGAGCGACACACACTGCGAACTCCAGCACGCTGAAGTGTTAATGAAACACCACAGCATGTCAGATTTAATTAGACTGTATGGATTTACATCTACACTGGCTTTCCTGGTTTGGAGGTGGAGCTGGACCTACACTGAAGACAGACATTTTATTACTGATGTAAAAAAATGAATGGATGGAGGAACTGATGGATGGATGGATGGATGGATGGTTTAGTGCAATTACAGTTGATGAATGGATTATTAAAGGATGGAACTGATAGATGGATGGATGGAGGAACTAATGGATCAGTAGATGGATGCATGGATGGATAAATGAAATTGCAGATGATGGATGGAGGAACTGACAGATAGATGAATGAAATTACAGATGATGGATGTATTGATGGATGGAAGAACTGATAGCTGGATGAAATCACAGATGATAGATGGGTGGGTGGGTGGGTGGAGAAGCTGATGAATGAAGGGTTGGATAGATGAATTAAAATAGATCATGGATGGACCGGTGAAATTGCAGATGACAGTAGACAGATTAATAGATGGAGAAACTGATAAATGCATGGATAGATGGATGGATGAACAGATAGATAGATGATGGAACCAGCAGATGGATTGATGAATGGACACACTGATGGATAAATAAAATGACAGATGGAGGACGGATTGGTGGATGCATCGATGGAGAAGCTGTTGAATAGAAGGGTTGGATGGTTGAATTGAAGTAGAGATCATGCATGGATGGATGGAGGAACTGATGGATGGGTGGTTGGATGGATGAACAGATAGATAAATACAGATGATGGTAGATGGATTACTAGATGCAGAAACTGATAAATGGATGGATGGATGGATGAACAGATAGATGGAGGATGGAACTAGCAGATGGATTGATGAATGAATGAGTGGCTGGATGAACAGATAGATGGAGGATGGAACTCGCAGATGGATTGATGAATGAATGAGTGGCTGGATGAACAGATAGATGGAGGATGGAACTCGCAGATGGATTGATGAATGAATGAGTGGATGGATGAACTGATGGATGGAGGTTGGAACTCGCAGATGAATTGATGAATGAATGAGTGGCTGGATGAACTGATGGATGGAGGTTGGAACTAGCAGATGGATCGATGAATGAATGAGTGGATGGATGAACAGATGGACTGATGAATAAATGAGTGGATGGATGAACTGATGAATGGGTGCATAGATAACAATAGTGAAGAGCAATAATTATGAGGCTTTTATCAGGGTAATTAATATCAGCTCAGTGCTGCTCTCAGGAGGGATGAGGCAGAGGGGCGCCAATACTTTATTCAGTATGATACAAGATCTACAGTGAGTATATGACTACACAGTGAGCTGCTGCAGCGTTATACCGTTTATTCTTGTCTTTTCACAAAAAAACGAGACGCTGTAAACCTTTGTGAAATTTGTATATATGATGTCATTACCCACGAGGCATTTCTTCAGGCGTAAGCCGCCATTTTGGATTTTCAGCATGATCCATCAATGCCGTCTCAGATTAATGACCTCACTGTCCCGGCGTCCCGTCCTGATTACCTCAGAGCCGTGCACCGCGATAGAGCCATTTGCAGGGGCGTGGAGCCAAAATCAATCCCATCATGCCTCTGTAATGAACCAATCAGGAAGAAGAAACAGAGAGAGCGACAAAGCCGAAGAGAAAAACCACGTCTCTGGGGAGGGCAGACCTGCAGCACGCTCGATATCAAACACATTTATTAAATAAACAAGGACAAAAAGCACAGCGTTATTTATCTACATCAAGGCTTCCTTAATGTGCACAAACACACACACACACACACACACACACACACACACACACACACACACACACACACACACACACACACACACACAGTTTCAGAGTGGAGAACTCGGTAATGATACAAATACATGATTTTGTTCTGATGAGGAATGGAGAACACTTGTATGACTTTTGAGACCAATTTGTCCTCAGATGCAACCATTAAGAAGGAAGATGCCTCACACACACACACACACCCACCCACACGCACACATATGGAGCTGTCAGTATAAGAAAATGAATATACAGGTGACTTCATGGACCAAAAGGCTGATACATGGATAAACTGAGATAGATAGATGATAGATAGATAGATAGATAGATAGATAGATAGATAGATAGATAGATAGAAAGATAGATAGATACAGTATCTCACAAAAGTGAGTGCACCCCTCCCATTTTTGTAAATATTTGATGATATCTTTTCATGTGACGACACTGAAGAAATGACACTTTGCTACAATGTAAAGTAGTGAGTGTACAGCTTGTGTAACAGTGTAAATTTGCTGTCCCCTCAAAATAACTCAACACACAGCCATTAATGTCTCAACCGCTGGCAACAAAAGTGAGTACATCCCTAAGTGAAAATGTCCAAATCGTTCCCAATTAGCCATTTTCCCTCCCTGGTGTCATGTGACTTGTTAGTGTTACAAGGTCTCAGGTGTGAATGGGGAGCAGGTGTGTTCAATTTGGTGTCATCACTCTCGCACTCCCTCATACTGGTCACTGGAAGTTCAACATGGCACCTCATGGCAAAGAACTCTCTGAGGATCTGAAAAAAAGAATTGTTGCTCTACATAAAGATGGCCTAGGCTATAAGAAGATTGCCAAGACCCTGACACTGAGCTGCAGCACGGTGGCCAAGACCATACAGCGGTTTGACAGGACAGGTTCCACTCAGAACAGGCCTCGCCATGGTCGACCAAAGAAGTTGAGTGCACGTGCACAGCGTCATATCCAGAGGTTGTGTTTGGGAAATAGACGTATGAGTGCTGCCAGCATTGCTGCAGAGGTTGAAGGGGTGGGGGGTCAGCCTGTCAGTGCTCGGACCATACACCGCACACTGCATCAAATTGGTCTGCATGGCTGTCGTCCCAGAAGGAAGCCTCTTCTAAAGATGATGCACAAGAAAGCCCGCAAACAGTTTGCTGAAGACAAGCAGACTAAGGACATGGATTACTGGAACCATGTCCTGGGGTCTGATGAGACCAAGATAAACTTATTTGGTTCAGATTGTGACAAGCGTGTCTGGCGGCAACCAGGTGAGGAGTCCAAAGACAAGTGTGTCTTGCGTACAGTCAAGCATGGTGGTGGGAGTGTCATGGTCTGGGGCTGCATGAGTGCTGTGGGCACTGGGGAGCTACAGTTCATTGAGGAAACCATGAATGCCAACATGTACTGTGACATACTGAAGCACAGCATGATCCCCTCCCTTCGGAGACTGGGCCGCAGGGCAGTATTCCAGCATGATAACGACTTTCGCCTTGCTAAAGAAGCTGAGGGTGAAGGTGATGGACTGGCCAAGCATGTCTCCAGACCTGAACCCTATTGAGCATCTGTGGGGCATCCTCAAACGGAAGGTGGAGGAGCACAAGGTCTCTAACATCCACCAGCTCCATGATGTGGAAGAGGACTCCAGTGGCAACCTGTGAAGCTCTGGTGAACTCCATGCCCAAGAGGGTTAAGGCAGTGCTGGAAAATAATGGTGGCCGCACAAAATATTGACACTTTGGGTCCAATTTGGACATTTTCACTTAGGGGTGTACTCACTTTTGCTGCCAGTGGTTTAGACATTAATGGCTGTGTGTTGAGTTATTTTGAGGGAACAGCAAATTTACACTGTTACACAAGCTGTACACTCACTACTTTACATTGTAGCAAAGTGTCATTTCTTCAGTGTTGTTACATGAAAAGATATCATCAAATATTTACAAAAATGTGAGGGGTGCACTCACTTTTGTGAGATACTATAGATAGATAGTGAAATGGATGCATTTGTGGATCTGATTGAGTGGATGGATGGATGGAGAAGCTGATGGATAGAAAGATGGGTGGATGAAGGAAGTGATGGATGAATAGATCAGTGGATGGATGAACTAACAGATGACTGATGAGATAGGTGGATTTATAGAAGGAGGAAGTGATGAGTGGACAGACGGGTGGAGGAACTGACAGAGAGATGGAAGGATAGAAGAATGGATGGCTTGATGATGGGACGGATGGACCGATATATCAGTAGATGGAGAAACTGACGGATGGAAGAAAGGGTGACTCCGTGGATGAATCAGTAGAGGGAAGAACTGATGGATGGATGAATGGATACAGAGATAATCTGATAAATGGATGGGAGATGGAGGAAGTGACAGATCACTGGCTGGCTGACTGGATGGATGGATGAATGCAATAATGGGTGGATAAGCTGATGAATGGATGATGGATGGGAGGATGAAATGACAGACAGATGCACGGATGGATGGAGGGGTTGTGGAAGATAGAATTGAATTTTGTGTATGGATGGATGCATGCATGGATGAGCTGATGATGAAGAACCGGTGAATAAATAAATAAATAAATGGATGGTTGGAAGCTAGACATTGTGTGTGTGTGTGTGTGTGTGTGTGTGGTGTTTAACGTCACTGTGTGAAATTACAGATGAGAAGAGAACAGATGCGGCTGCATGGAATTAAAGTCAGGTGCGAACAGAGAACTTTCCAGAAATCATCTCAGGGCAGAAGATGCTATTGACACAATTACACCTTTAAAAAAGAAAAAAAAAAAGAAAAAGGGGTAAGAGTGAGTGCATCGGGGCTTTAGGTGCGAGACAGAACGATTAGTGACAACGGCGGGGCATTAATTACTCCTGATGTTTAACGAAGGTGGAAAAGCTGGCTTACTGATCGTTTAAAACCTTTTCAAAATGATGTTTGACTCTTAGCTCGAGTCCTACGTCCTCGTATATATAGACAGATAGATAGATAGTCGGCGGGGGGGAATACTTACGCACACCACTGTACACACTGCTACTCCGTATTTAAGTGTACTACGCAGGATATGAAATAATGTTTGCTTTAGAGGTCAGCAGGAAATTGTCTTATCTGGGGCCATTTTCGCCTACACTACCTCTGCTAATGTGTGTGTGTGTGTGTGTGTGTGTGTGTGTGTGTGTGTGTGTGTGTGTGTGTGCGTGGGTGAGGTCCTAAACTTATTATCCATATTATCTCATTATAATTAATTTCCACTGAACATCTAATGAAATCCAACAAAGAGCAGACAGCATGTGTGTGTGTGTGTGTGTGTGTGTGTGTGTGTGTGTGTGTGTGTGTGTGTGTGTGTGCATAATAGACTCTGTTGTATTTGTGTTGGAACTCTACCATCCCGAGTTAATTAATCAGATTATCAGAAGCCATTGCATTTCTTTTTCGGTGGCGGGATTCAAGGACACACGCACACACACACACACACACACACACGCACGCACGCACAGACACACACACACACACAGGAGGTTCAGAGGCACTTTACATAACATTCATATCGTTATTTATTTATTATCGAATTATTTTTTTCCATAATCTGCAGCGTCACTCGAGCGCAGAAACACCAGCCCCGGAAAGGAAGGTGCGAAAGTTAACACACTCGTAGGACATTTAGCGTGATTAGTTGTGTTATCGTTTATAACATAAACGTGTGAATGTTAAGATATTCATCGTGAAAAATAATATCTGGTGATCGGGTGAAACGTCTTTCGAAGTTATTTTTCTTTCTCTGACGATATTTTCTCGTCACGGTAAAGCGCGTATAGCGATATATATATATCGCCCCGCTCCCGCCTCTCTCGCTGTCCTTTAAAACCCCGCCCATGTTAGGGCGCATCGGCGAGGACGCTCTCTCCTCCACGTATCAATTAACGAGATCAGATATTCATAATTAAAGCGTATCGATCGGCCCGCGGACGGCCCGTAAACGCGGCGGCGTGCGTCACCTTCCACCGTCCCGCCTCGGGGGCGGACTCGTAATCCGGGCTCTAAATCTAAATCCAACACAGAGAGAGAGAGAGAGAGAGAGAGAGAGAGAGCGTGATTAATCAAACCACACGGCGTGAATGATAAACGTGTGTTACCGCAGGACTGACGAATTCTTTACTGCTTCCCTGTTAAAGAAAATCAATGAAGCAGCATTACGGAGCTGTATTTAGATCGAGTCAGGGTCAGAGAGCTGGTGACAAAATGGCGTCCGAGTCCGACTCAGACCCACACGCCGGTGCTGATCGCTGTGTAAATAATGGTCTGGTTTATTCTTCTGTTTTGAGGCGTTACGGGAGGGGGATTATGGGTAAGCAAGGCTTGTCGTGTTCCAGAAAACTGACCCTGGAGACTCCTTCCCTAAACGTTAATGTTACTAAAGGTCTCGTCACGTGAAGAAAGGTTCCCCGTATCAGTGACTTTCAGCACGTCGTAGACTCTTCATCGAACGCTTCCCGTGTTTTACAGAACGCCGATGATGCGATTATTAATCCGTCAATCGGTCGCGTCGTTAAAGTTGAAGCCGAACGAGGTTAAAGTTTCCGCATTAGAGGCTGTAAGGTTATCATCATAATACACTTTGAATAATACACTTCTCTCCCAGCACCTGAGTGTTTCCTTCGTCCTCTCTCTCTCTCTCTCTCTCTCTCTCTCTCTCTCTCTCTCTCTCTCTCTCTCTCTCTCTCTCCTCTTTAGCTGAAATCTTCTCCCAGGAGGTGTCGGTTGAAGGTCAGCCCTCAGTCATTCCGTCCGATAGCTGATCTGTCTGAAAGAGTCACGTCCTAATTTAATTTAAAACTAAACAGAAAGAGCATCCTCCTCCTCCAGGTCACCTCATCCTCCTCCTCCTCCTCGTCCACCTCCTGCTCCTCGTTCTCCGCCTCCACCTCCTCCTCATCCTCCTCCTCCTCCTCCTCCTCTAGATCTCCTCCTCCTTGTCCTTCTCCTTGTCCTCTTCCTTATTCTCCTCCAGGTCTACTCCTTGTCGTCCTCTTCCTCCTCCTCCTCCTCGTCCTCTTCCTCCTCCTCCTCCTCCTCATCCGTCTCCTCCTCCTCGTCCTCCCCCTCCGTCTCCTCCTCCTCCTCCTCGTCCTCCTCCGCCATCTCCTCCTCCTCCTCCTTGTCCTCCCCCTCCGTCTCCTCCTCCTCCTCCTCCTCGTCCTCCTCCGCCATCTCCTCCTCCTCCTCCTCGTCCTCCCTCTCCGTCTCCTCCTCCTCCTACTCGTCCTCCTCCGCCATCTCCTCCTCCTCCTCCTCGTCCTCCTCCTCCGTCTCCTCCAGGTCTCCTCCTCCTCCTCCTCCTCGTCCTCCCCCTCCGTCTCCTCCTCCTCCTCCTCGTCCTCCTCCGCCATCTCCTCCTCCTCCTCCTCGTCCTCCTCCTCCGTCTCCTCCAGGTCTCCTCCTCCTCCTCGTCGTCCTCCTCCGTCTCCTCCTCCTCCTCCTCGTCCTCGTCCTCCAGCGGCTCCGCATTGTTGTAGGGCGAAACTTTAATATTCACGTGCTGTGATATATCTCTATTAATATGTGACCTTCCAGTCGACCTTTCATGTGATTCAGGAAATGTAAAAGAAGGGGGGAGGGGAAAGGGCTGTCCCGTCAGGGGAATAACGTTATTGTCACTCAGTGTTAGGAATTTAATTCCAGATAACTTCAGCCTACTTTTTTTCCAGGCAGTCTAAATTGGGAAATCGAGTGAGTAGCTGCAGGGCGAATACCTGCAGATTGGAAGCGGACCCTCGGGAACTCGGCTGCTTTAGCAAATGTCACACCTAGCGGCCGTGTGCCTCGGACTCGCCTGCCCCGCCTCCGTGTCCCCATGCTGAAGCGTTAAAAACCGAGTCAATAAAAGTCAATCCAAGGGTGAAGTCAGGTTTGCAGGAAAGTAATCGAGGCTGACTGCTTCCTTTTCCATATGCTCATTCTTTTATTTATTGTTTGTTTTGTACATGTTTGAGTTTCAATCACAGGACTGCTGCAGAGCCGACGTAGTGCCCTTCAACAAGTGCCCTTCAACAAGTGCCCTTCATTCTCGACACTTCAGCCCAGGATTGGATTCCGCTTCAGTGATGAGCTCATCTACTGAGTCCATAAACAAAGTGCAAAAATTTCTTTGAAAAAACTTTGAAAAATAAAAGCTATATAGCGTGCTGTCGTTTATGCCCCGCCCATCACATGCCACGCCCCCGCCCGTCACACACCACACTATGCCCGTCACACGCCACGCCCGTCACACACCACACCATGCCCATCACACGCCGCACCCGTCACACACCACACCATGCTTGTCACACGCCACGCCTGTCACACTCCACGCCCGTCACATGCCACGCCCGTCACACTCCACGCCCGTCACACTCCACACCCGTCACACGCCGTGCCCATCACACGCCGCGCCCGTCACACGCCGCGCCATGCTCGTCACACGCCACACCTGTCACACACCGCGCCATGCTCGTCACACGCCACGCCCGTCACACTCCACACCCGTCACACGCCGCGCCCGTCACACACCGCGCCATGCTCGTCACACGCCACGCCCGTCACACACCACGCCATGCTCATCACACACCGCGCCATGCTCGTCACACGCCACGCCCGTCACACTCCACACCCGTCACATGCCACGCCCATCACACTCCACGCCCGTCACACTCCACACCCGTCACACGCCGTGCCCATCACACGCCGCGCCCGTCACACGCCGCGCCATGCTCGTCACACTCCACACCCGTCACACACCACGCCATGCTCATCACACACCGCGCCATGCTCGTCACACGCCACGCCCATCACACTCCACACCCGTCACACACCGCGCCCGTCACACGCCGTGCCCATCACACGCCGCGCCCGTCACACACAGGGAACGACCTCACCTGTTTATACCTGCCGACATTCTGTAGCTAGAAATGAAAACTGTAATCGTTGATAAATGACTGCGATATAAGGGGAATAAAACACGCACAAACGTTGACATCAAAAAAGTTTCTTTTCAGGGACTGCGCTCAAACTTGCTGACCTGTGTGTGTGTGTGTGTGTGTGTGTGTGTGTGTGTGTGTGTGTGTGTGTGTGTACAGTATGTGATAGCTGAATCATTAAGGTTGTAAATGAGTGTAGAACAGAATGACCCAGGTATACGACAGGGCCTCTAATCAAAATGTCATTAGCGGAGTTCTGGAAATTTCTCTCTCTCTGTCTGTCTCGTATCGGCGTAATGAGGTGTCACTGATTACGCCGTTAAAAAAGCAGCAGCGAACACCGACTTCTGCACAACAACACAGTAAAGCGTCGTGCAGTAAAACACACACACACACACACACACACATACACATACACACGCGTGCGCGCGGTCAGGGCCGGAGCGTATCGAGCGCGCGTCCCTCTACTGTCGGCTCGTTACACCGTTTATGGATTCGTCTGTGTTTCATCGTAGAGTTCGCAAACTATGTAATGGAGCGTTAATTACTGATCTAGCTCACACTGCGTTCACTTTTTATACAGGAGCATTAGAAACACACACACACACACACACACACACACACACACGGACTTCTGCATCTTTCCAACCTGCTTTCTTTTTCCTTTCATCTGTGTGTGTGTGTGTGTGTGTGTGTGTGTGTGTGTGTGTGTGTTGTGTGTGTGTGTGTGTTTACCTGGCTGGATTACCCAGCATGCGTTGCTCCAAGTCACAGGTTTATATTAATGTGCTACAGGAAGTAGGATTTGTCAGATTGGAGGGTTTTGTACATTTTCAATCTGTTCATACAGACATCACACACACACACACACACACACACACACACACACACACACACACTCCCAGCTCTCTGATGCGACCCTTCACTCATGGATGCTCTTTGAAGTTGGCAGGGAAATCCTGCGCCATGCATCAGACACACATTTACATTTCAAAGCTAACGTCTCCAGCCGTCTGCCCCCCCCCCTCCCCCACCCCCCTCACCCTGCCATCATTCAGGAGTGAATAACTTCACACACTACACACACACACACTACACACAAACACTCCGTCATCACACACCCCACACACTCCGTCATCACATCACTACACACACTCCACACACTCTCTCTATCTCTGTAGGTTTAACATGAATCATTTAGGATTTTTCAGGCTCTGGTGCTACTCAGAAATATTTAAGCATATGCCGTTGTGTCCATATATGGGCATAAAGACACGCCCACCGACCGATCTGCACTCCGCAGAGAGCCTCTTCCGTCACACTCGTCTGTTCATGCTAATTTTGTGATTGACTCTTATCAGAAAATAACCCTGTTAAATGTGTGTGTGTGTGTGTGTGTGTGTGTGTGTGTGTGTGTGTGTGTGTGTGTGTGTGTGTGTGTTATCACAGAGACCGAGTGTGCATGATTCCAGAGCTCTTATTAATCCAATGGATAAAGTGAGAAGTTGAAAATGAAGCGCAGCGGGGTAACATACACTCAGCGTCAGAGCAGAACCCATACACACACTCCCTCATCATCAGCGCTGTGAAGACCCGATCATGATAACCAGATAAACAGATAAACAGATGAACAGATAAACAGATAAACAGATGAACAGATAAACAGATAAACAGATAAACAGATAAACAGATGAACAGATAAACAGATAAACAGATGAACAGATGAACAGATGAACAGATAAACAGATGAACAGATGAACAGATAAACAGACACAGACTTGATAAAAAAAGTTTTAAGTTTCATGTTGAGAGAGAGAGAGATATAGAGAGAGATAAAGAAAGAGAGATAGAGAGATAAAGAGAGAGAGATAGAGAGATAAAGAGAGAGAGATAGAGAGAGAGATAAACAAAGAGAGATAGAGAGAGATATAAAGAAAGAGATCTAGAAAGACAGAGAGATAATGAAAGAGAGATAGAGAGACAGAGAGAGATAAAGAGAGAGAGATAGAGAGACAGAGAGAGAGATAAAGAGAGAGAGAGAGATAAAGAAAGATGAAAGAGAGAGAGATAATGAAAGAGATAAAGAGAGAGATAATGAGAGATAGACAGACAGAGAGAGATAAAGAGAAACAGATAGAGAGAGATAATGAAAGAGAGAGAGAGAAAGAGAGAAAGAGATAATGAAAGAGAGCGAGAGAGATAAAGAGAGAGAGGAAGGGATAATAAAAGAGAGAGAGAGATAAAGAGAAACAGATAGAGAGAGATAATGAAAGAGAGAGAGAGAGAAAGAGAGAAAGAAAGAGATAATGAAAGAGAGAAAGAGAAATAAAGAGAGAGAGAGAAAGAGAGATAATAAAAGAGAGAGAGATAAAGAGATAGAGAGATAATGAAAGAGAGAAAGAGAGATAATAAAAGAGAGAGAGATAAAGAGATAGAGAGATAATGAAAGAGAGAAAGAGAGATAATAAAAGAGAGAGAGATAAAGAGATAGAGAGATAATGAAAGAGAGAAAGAGAGATAATAAAAGAGAGAGAGAGATAAAGAGAAAGAGAGATAGAGATAGAGAGATAATGAAAGAGAGAAAGAGAGATAATAAAAGAGAGAGAGAGAGATAAAGAGAAAGAGATAGAGAGATAATTAAAGAGAGAGAGAGAAAGAGAGAAAGAAAGAGAGATAATAAAAGAGAGAGAGAGAGAGATAAAGAGAGAGAGAAAGAGAGATAATAAAAGAGAGAGAGAGAAAGAGAAAGAGATAGAGAGATAATGAAAGAGAGAGAGAGATAAAGAGAGAGAGAGAAAGAAAGAGAGATAATGAAAGAGAGAGAGAGAGAAAGTGACAAATACAAGGCGTTTCATAACATATTTGTGTAGTTTGGTAGACAGATGTTTGTGACTTAAAATCCCAGAAAAGTTTGACTCCAGGGCACTTAAACTAGTGTCCTAAACCCCCTAACTCCTACACCCCCTAACTCCTACACCCCCTAACTCCTACACCCCCTAACTCCTAAACCCCCTAACTCCTACACCCCCTAACTCCAACACCCCCTAACTCCTAAACCCCCTAACTCCTACACCCCCTAACTCCTAAACCCCCTAACTCCTACACCCCCTAACTCCAACACCCACTAACTCCTAAACCCCCTAACTCCAACACCCCCTAACTCCTACACCCCCTAACTCCTACACCCCCTAACTCCAACACCCCCTAACTCCTACACCCCCTAACTCCTAAACCCCTAACTCCTAAACCCCCTAACTCCTACACCCCCTAACTCCTAAACCCCCTAACTCCTAAACCCCCTAACTCCTACACCCCCTAACTCCTAAACCCCCTAACTCCTAAACCCCCTAACTCCTAAACCCCCTAACTCCTACACCCCCTAACTCCTACACCCCCTAACTCCTAAACCCCCTAACTCCTACACCCCCTAACTCCTACACCCCCTAACTCCTAAACCCCCTAACTCCTACACCCCCTAACTCCAACACCCCCTAACTCCAACACCCCCTAACTCCTACACCCCCTAACTCCTAAACCCCCTAACTCCTACACCCCCTAACTCCAACACCCCCTAACTCCAACACCCCCTAACTCCTAAACCCCCTAACTCCTACACCCCCTAACTCCTACACCCCCTAACTCCTACACCCCTTAACTCCTACACCCCCTAACTCCTACACCCCCTAACTCCTACACCCCTTAACTCCTACACCCCCTAACTCCTACACCCCCTAACTCCAACACCCCCTAACTCCTACACCCCCTAACTCCTAAACCCCCTAACTCCTACACCCCCTAACTCCTACACCCCCTAACTCCTACACCCCCTAACTCCTACACCCCTTAACTCCTACACCCCCTAACTCCAACACCCCCTAACTCCTACACCCCCTAACTCCTACACCCCCTAACTCCAAAACCCCCTAACTCCTACACCCCCTAACTCCTAAACCCCCTAACTCCTACACCCCCTAACTCCTAAACCCCCTAACTCCTACACCCCCTAACTCCTACACCCCCTAACTCCTAAACCCCCTAACTCCTACACCCCCTAACTCCTACACCCCTTAACTCCTACACCCCCTAACTCCAACACCCCCTAACTCCAACACCCCCTAACTCCAACACCCCCTAACTCCTAAACCCCCTAACTCCTACACCCCTTAACTCCTACACCCCCTAACTCCAACACCCCCTAACTCCTACACCCCCTAACTCCTAAACCCCCTAACTCCTACACCCCTTAACTCCTACACCCCTTAACTCCTACACCCCCTAACTCCAACACCCCCTAACTCCTAAACCCCCTAACTCCTACTCCCCCTAACTCCAACACCCCCTAACTCCAACACCCCCTAACTCCTACACCCCCTAACTCCTAAACCCCCTAACTCCTACACCCCCTAACTCCTACACCCCCTAACTCCAACACCCCCTAACTCCAACACCCCCTAACTCCTAAACCCCCTAACTCCTACACCCCTTAACTCCTACACCCCCTAACTCCTAAACCCCCTAACTCCTACACCCCCTAACTCCTACACCCCCTAACTCCAACACCCCCTAACTCCTACACCCCCTAACTCCTAAACCCCCTAACTCCTACACCCCTTAACTCCTACACCCCCTAACTCCAACACCCCCTAACTCCTACACCCCCTAACTCCTACACCCCCTAACTCCAACACCCCCTAACTCCTACACCCCCTAACTCCTACACCCCCTAACTCCTAAACCCCCTAACTCCTACACCCCCTAACTCCTAAACCCCCTAACTCCTACACCCCCTAACTCCTACACCCCCTAACTCCTACACCCCCTAACTCCAACACCCCCTAACTCCTACACCCCCTAACTCCAACACCCCCTAACTCCTAAACCCCCTAACTCCTACACCCCCTAACTCCTAAACCCCCTAACTCCAACACCCCCTAACTCCTACACCCCCTAACTCCTACACCCCCTAACTCCTAAACCCCCTAACTCCTACACCCCCTAACTCCTAAACCCCCTAACTCCTACACCCCCTAACTCCAACACCCCCTAACTCCTACACCCCCTAACTCCTACACCCCCTAACTCCAACACCCCCTAACTCCTACAACCCCTAACTCCTACATCCCCTAACTCCTAAACCCCCTAACTCCTACACCCCCTAACTCCTAAACCCCCTAACTCCTAAACCCCCTAACTCCAACACCCCCTAACTCCTACACCCCCTAACTCCTACACCCCCTAACTCCAACACCCCCTAACTCCTACACCCCTTAACTCCAACACCCCCTAACTCCTACACCCAATAACTCCAACACCCCCTAACTCCTAAACCCCCTAACTCCTACACCCCCTAACTCCAACACCCCCTAACTCCAACACCCACTAACTCCTACACCCCCTAACTCCAACACCCCCTAACTCCTACACCCCCTAACTCCTAAACCCCCTAACTCCTACACCCCCTAACTCCTACACCCCCTAACTCCTAAACCCCCTAACTCCTACACCCCCTAACTCCTACACCCCTTAACTCCAACACCCCCTAACTCCTAAACCCCCTAACTCCTACACCCCCTAACTCCTAAACCCCCTAACTCCTACACCCCCTAACTCCTACACCCCCTAACTCCTACACCCCCTAACTCCAACACCCACTAACTCCTACACCCCTAACTCCTAAACCCCCTAACTCCTACACCCCCTAACTCCAACACCCCCTAACTCCTAAACCCCCTAACTCCTACACCCCCTAACTCCAACACCCCCTAACTCCTAAACCCCCTAACTCCTAAACCCCCTAACTCCAACACCCCCTAACTCCTAAACCCCCTAACTCCTACACCCCCTAACTCCTACACCCTACACTGCTCTATCTACTTACTGGATTGTGCCTCATTGATGAACCCTCTGCTGAATGCATACACACACACACACACACACACACACACTGGCCCGCAGGCTATACCCCGGCAGTGTGTGTGTGTGTGTGTGCATGTGTGTGTGTGTGTGTGTGTGTGTGTGTGTGTGTGTGTGTGTGTGTGCATGCATGTGTGTGTGTGTGTGTGTGTGTACGATAGATTAGTTGACTTCGAGCTTATCCATCTCTCGTCCCTCTGGATGCTGAACTTAGCCTTCACGCTCCGACTCACTGCAGACAAATAGATCTGAATCAGAGAGAGAGAGCGAGAGAGCGAGAGAGCGAGAGAGAGAGAGTCAAAGTCAAACATTCAGGACCTCAAAATTATTGGCACCCTTGAAAATGAAATCGAGGACAACGCAATGAATGATATTTTAAACTCATACATATAGGAACACTTTAAGATAATGACCTCGAAGAGGAACGCTGTATAACTTTATTTAAACACAAACAGTGCAGAATTATTGGCACCCAGCGCCGGCACTGATGTTCATGGACTTGACCCGTACACTACGTGAACCCGATTATGCTTTGAAACAGGACGCAGTGCAGCGTGTCTGCATTCATGCTTGATTAATCGCGAGAGCGCCCCCTGTCACTCCGCGTCTCCTGTCTCAGACGTCATCTCGGACGCTTCTCTCGACAGCGTGACCGTTTTCTCTCCGGAGTTGGGTCTGATCTCTGACCTCCACCTGCCTGCCAGGCCCCGCCGTCACCTCTGCGACGTTAGCCGGTGAAAAATGAGCTCTCCGCTCAACGGAGCTGCAGCCTCGTTTTTCTTATGCTGTCAAAACGTCTTCAATACGGCCTGCTCCTGTGTAATCTCTCGCCAGCCCGGGGCTTCAATCCAGAACTATCGCGGACCTGAAGCCAGATTTGGCATGGGAGTGTGCAAGTTATGACACGTTGCAGTCAAAAACTTTTTTTTTGACACAGAAAGGCTGGCGAGTGCTGGGTCACCGTCGCCGCACGCCGCCTGAGCTGTCACTTTATTTCCACCCTGAAAGCCAACCCCAGCAGTGGCGTGATGTCATCTCACAGCGTGATCTTCCTCTTCCTTTTCATGGGTCTCGTATGGTGTCCACACTCCGCTGTCTCTCAGTGCGTCGGATGCTTCTGGATCAAATAGGAACTCAAACACACGGCCTAGTGCTCTATATTTTTTTTACACCGCTGTCATCCTCTTCACAGTCTAAAAATACCCGGGCGCAAGCTCTGCTTGTGGTGTCTTGTGTTTCTCTGACGGGTTGAATACAGTGTTCGTTTCGTCCCTGCAGGGATGCCCTCGTTAGCGCTAACACAGCCTGATGCACGCACTGTTCCTGCTATGTAAGCTCGATGCTAATGCCATGACTATTCTCAACACGTTATCACAGCCTCAGGCTAACGCTAGGACTGTCTTAGCCATACGTATGACAAGCTAGTGACTTCATAAGCCTAAGACAGACACGTCAACGTCAACACCGAGTTTCAACTTTCCTGATGGCCATTAAGGCTTTTAACAAACACAATCTAATATGGCGGACGTGTTGCGCATCGTGCCAGCTAGCAACAGCGGCTAATGCAGCGTTTACTGTTTTTCTATCTATTAACGCTAACAGTGGACAGCAGCTCAGTGCTAAAGCTACATAATAAAGGAAGTGTGTGAGTCCTTACACACACACACACACAACATTGTAATCTTCCACTCATTTCTCTTCTCACTGATCGGCTGAGTTCCAGATATGGATGACTTAGGTGTCTCTCCGAGTGTTTGTGCGTGTGTGTGTGTGTGTGTGTGTGTGTGTGTGTGTGTGTGTGTGTTACAATTTACCCTCCCCCTGCAGCGTGATTACTTTTCCTCAGGACCAACATATGTTTGGTAAATTTGACCTAAATAGACCAGACCCCTTCCGGCTGTGTTCCAAATGCACTGAAATGTTTCTAGGAGCGCAGGAGACTCTCGAGACGGAACTGATGATGGTGATGAAGGCCATAAGCAGGAATAAAATTCAGTATGTGGCTCTCAGGAGTACGAGTTTATTTGAGATGATGCAGTTATTTCTTTCAGCATCACCGCTAATGTGGTAAAGTTTGGGCAGAAGAAGCATTAAGCTAAGTTGCTAATAGTGGCTGTAAATAAGCTGATCACACACCTCAGATCAGTTTGTGGAGGAATACAAAAAGAAAGGACAAAGTGACAATAGCCAGTTTTCTGATTGTCAACCAGCTAGCGTTTTTCAGTTGCTAACTAGCGTAATTAGCATTTAAAAATGTAAAAACTTTGTCATCGAAATGATGTATAGGTGTTAAACCAATAAATCGATTTAGAGTCCAAATCTAATGACTCATGACTCAACTTGGAATTCAAATATAATGACTCATGACTCAATTCGGAATCCAAATCTAATGACTCATGACTGGATTCGGAATTCAAATTTAATGACTCATGACTCGACTTGGAATTCAAATATAATGACTCATGACTCAATTCGGAATCCAAATCTAATGACTCATGACTGGATTCGGAATTCAAATTCATGAGTCTTCCCGACTCATGACTCGACTTGGAATTCAAATATAATGACTCATGACTCGATTCAGAATCCAAATCTAGTGACTTATGAATTGATTTGAATTCAAATATAATGACTCATGACTCGATTCGGAATCCAAATCTAATGACTCATGACTCGATTCAGAATCCAAATTTAATGACTCATGACTCGAATTGGAATTCAAATATAATGACTCATGACTCAATTCGGAATCCAAATCTAATGACTCATGACTGGATTCGGAATTCAAATTTAATGACTCATGACTCGACTTGGAATTCAAATATAATGACTCATGACTCAATTCGGAATCCAAATCTAATGACTCATGACTGGATTCGGAATTCAAATTCATGAGTCTTCCCGACTCATGACTCGACTTGGAATTCAAATATAATGACTCATGACTCGATTCAGAATCCAAATCTAGTGACTTATGAATTGATTTGAATTCAAATATAATGACTCATGACTCGATTCAGAATCCAAATCTAATGACTCATGACTCAACTTGGAATTCAAAACTAATGACTCAAGACTCAATTCAGAATTCAAATCGAAAGACTCATGACTCAACTTGGAATTCAAATCTAATGACTCAACTTGGAATTCATAGCTTATGACGCTAGACCTTTCTGACTTCAGTACTTATGAGTCTTGACTCAAAATGCAAAACTTATATTAGATGACTCCACTAAGAATGCAGAGCTTAATGACTCATGACTTAAGTCGGACCTTGAATTTTATGACTCTTTAATAGACTCGGAATGAAAAGCTTACGATTCCTGATTCAATTCAGAATTCAAAGATTATGAAGATTATGATCTGAAAACAAATCTAATGTCCCGTGACTCAATTATATAAGGACATTACGCAAACCGTCACTGAAATAAAACTGAAATGAATAAGTGGAGAAAAAATTGGACAGCCCATAAAATAAGACATCGGTAAAGTTTGGACAAACATCATTAAAGTATGGACACACACACACACAACAAGTCGAAGGTCATGGACGAGTATAAAAACAGTGTTGTTTTAATCAGAGGTTGGGAGGAGGCTGAGCTCCACAGCTACATGGATCTGCCAAAAATCCTGAAGGTCGCTGTAACAGACATGCAAACTTTTTTTAATTTATTCATCCACAGAAAAGAAAAAAAAATATCAATGAAACAAGAACTCACATACCGCCCCCCGCCCCCACCCCTCATGATGGACGTCAGTAAACATAGTAATTACAGATTGTCAACAAAATGTCAAAAAATGAATTGGCCAGAAAATCAGATAATGCTAATCAACGTTCCTCCCAAATCATTTTTCAAGGCCAGTGGTCATTGTGCCAATTAGCATCAATAATTGCACTGTAAGCTTTAAGTAAGTAAATAAATAAACAAATCAATAAAACAAGTCAGAAGTGTGATTTGGGTTCCACGCTGTAAAGTCAGCACTCAGCATTATGGAACTTGCCTAAACAGTGACTTTCGAAACCCACAGCGTGACTTACTCAGCTCTGCTAAGCTGCTGTTACTCACGATAATGGAACGCAATCGAGCGGTTTCACGGCTGCCTCAACGTCGCTGCGCTGTAAAGACATCACGTACGGCTTGGAAGCTAATGGAGAAGCTTCTAAATTCAGCGTCTGGTACGGGGTTTTTTTTTTATTTTATTTTCTCTCTCTCTCTGCTCGGTTTATCGTTAATTACGTCTTTTCTGTTCTTCCCGATCCTCCTACGCGCCGTCATATAGAACCGGGAGCAGACACAGCGAGATTCATCTCGTCGCTCAGCATTATGCGGCTGAATCCGAGCGCTTATGCGATGATTATCATGCCAGTCTTTTAACTCACGTGGCTCTGAGCGAACACCGCAGCGCGGAGAACGCACCACAATCTGTCATTCGCGTCGAGCTCTTTATTATAGAGACGGTATACGCCTCTGTGTGCCGTTCTCCTGCTGACACGCACTTATCCGAGACATCTCAGTCAGAGATAAAGCTCCTGACAGAATCAGCTCGGGCGCTCAGATTATTCTGACGTGGTCGGTTTGGGTCGCGATATACAGACAGATGTGTGTGCACTCCTGATCATCACACCCAGATGAGGTTCTTCACCAAAACGTTTGAGGCACACAAGTGTGTGAGGTTTGGAAGAACGTAGAAGAACTCCAGAACAGAGCCCTGACCTTAACCCTACTGAACACCAAGTGGAACTAGAGCCTCTTCTCTATCGCGACATCAGCGCCTGATGCTCTTGTAGCTGATCTGAATGATCCCCACAGCCACGCGCCAAAATCTATTGGAACGCTTTTTCAGAAGAAAGACCGGAGCGCTTTATAACAGCAAAGGGCGAGTAAATTCTGGAATGGAATGGGATGAGATGTCCAACATGTACATATGGGTGTGATGGTCAGGGGTGCACAAACTTTTGGTTATATAGTGTAGTGTGTGTGGTAGCATGGCTAGCTGAGCGAAAGACAGAATTTCCGCCAAGGTTACCGGTCCTGCTCGCGTAAAGAACCTTTAGAAGTTCCTTTGCTCTTTTTGTTGTTGTTGTTGCTGCTGTTGTTGTTGTCGTTGTGCCAAACCCTCGTCCTCTCAGCGCGAGCCGATTGAACGTTTTCGTGCATCTGTGTCCCGTGTCCTCTCAGAGATGCTTTAATTGGCTCGGATCGTCCGTATCCAGAGTTGCCACCGACGTGATTAGTTTCTCGGGTTATCACTTAGAGCAGCAGACGTTTGCGAGACAGCTCCAGGCAAGGACGTGTGTGTGTGTGTGTGTGGAGGATGCGTTATGCTAACGGTTGTGGGGTAAGGGTGGAGGGGTGGGGGAAATGGATGGATACTCGTCTTCAGATATGCAGGCCGTCTCATCTCTGGGGACTGCAGTCTTCACATTAGCACCACTTAAATAATGCTAGCATGTGAACCTCAAGTACCTCCAGTTATATTAGCATACAGCGTGCAGGTAGCAGAGCGCGATATCCCCGGCGTGTTAGCAAGTCATATATTACTAGCGTGATGGAACGAGGGTGAAAGTGTTTATGGCTTGTTAACTGTAAAATACCTGTCGTGAAAAGTTCCTAGCACGCGGAACATTTTGCGCGTGTGTGTGTGTGTGTGAGAGACTGCAACTTCCGCCTGCTTCGCTGTGTTTCCTCTCGACTCGAACAAAAGCAGAGGGAAAGAAAATGACATTAATTTACGGCGCAGCGCCCCATCCGTCTCGTTTGAGTAGAGGTGTCATCAGTGCGCAGGCAGGAGGCAGGTGTGTGTGTGTGTGTGTGTGTGTGTGTGTGATCCATCACGCTGGGAAAAACCTCATTTTACCTCAAGCTGAGGAAAGAAGCCAGCGTGAGGGCTTAGCTGAAATCATGCTTCAGGTTTTTTACGCGTACGCTAGGAACGGCGTACAGGATGCGTGACGCGGTATTACTGCAGATCGGCCCGAGAGTTTCTTTCTAAAACAAAAGTTATAAAACTTAACGTTTAAAGTGAGCAACGTGCCTGGCATGATGAGGCTAGCATATAGAATATATAATATGCTGTTGATGTATGTGTACGTACAGTACAGCGCTAATCTCACAGGCTAAGCGGTGATTAGCGGGTTAGCATGCAGGATAGCATACGGCAGTGAAAGATTTGCAATGTTTTCTTTCCTAGTGACTCTTCTGAGTGAAGTGGGATCACTATACACACCCCAGCATTGCCGTTAGCGCGTTTGTGTGTGTGTGTTGCAGGTGTGGTGTAAATTTGATTCTGGTTAAACCACTGGAACTAATAAATGTTCTCTCACTCCTGCAGGACGGACGAGTGACAGAGATTCATGAGCGTGAGACGATTAAACTCAGGAGAGAAACGTTCACTTTCACACACACACACACACACTTTTACGCCGAACTGCAGCACTGAGACACACTGCGACAATGTGTGTGTGTGTGTGTGTGTGTGTGTGTGTGTGTGTGTGTGTGTGTGTAACATCTCACCTGGGCAGGCCAGCACTGATGGATGGGTCCAATCACCAACTCGCATCAATCACCACTGCTGCAGAGAGACACAGAGAGAGAGAGAGAAACAGAGAGAAATAAAGACAGAGAAAGAGTAAGAAGATGAGAGAGAGAGTAAGAAGATGAGAGAGAGAGAGAGAGAGAAAGAAGATGAGAGAGTAAGAAGATGAGAGAGAGAGTAAGAAGATGAGAGAGAGAGAGAAAGAAGATGAGAGAGAGTAAGAAGATGAGAGAGAGAGAGAGAAGATGAGAGAGTGAGAGAGAGAAAGAAGATGAGAGAGAGAGAGAAAGAAGATGAGAGAGAGAGAGAAAGAAGATGAGAGAGTGAGAGAGAGAAAGAAGATGAGAGAGAGAGAGAAAGAAGATGAGAGAGTGAGAGAGAGAAAGAAGATGAGAGAGTGAGAGAGAGAAAGAAGATGAGAGAGAGAGAAAGAAGATGAGAGAGAGAGAAAGAAGATGAGAGAGAGAGAGAAAGAAGATGAGAGAGTGAGAGAGAGAAAGAGAGAGCGAGAGAGAGAGAGAAGGCAGAACAACAGAGAAACAATAGAAAGTAAAATAAAAAGAAAATAGAATGAGAGGCATGTTCTCCCCGTGCTGCGGGGTTTTCCGGGTTCTCCGGTTTCCTCCCCCAGTCCAAAGACTGGGGTTGTATGGGTTGGTGTGTGTGTGTTTGTGTGTGTGTGTGTGTTGGTTGGTGTGTGTGTGCGTGTGTGTGGGTTGGTGTGTGTGGGTTGGTGTGTGTGGAGAGGGGGGGGTTGGTGTGTGTGTGTGTGTGTGTGTGTGGGTTGGTGTGTATGAGTTGGTGTGTGGGTTGGTGTGAGTGTGGGGGTTGGTGTGTGTGGGTGTGTGTGTGTGGGTTGGTGTGTGTGGGTGTGTGTGTGTGGGTGTGTGTGAGTGTGGGGGTTGGTGTGTGTGGGTGGGTGGGTTGGTGTGTGGGTTGGTGTGTGGGGGTTTGGTGTGTGTGGAGGGGGGGTTGGTGTGTGGGGGTTGGTGTGTGTGTGTGTGTGTGTGTGTGTGTGGGTTGGTGTGTATGAGTTGGTGTGTGGGTTGGTGTGTGTGTGTGGGTTGGTGTGTATGAGTTGGTGTGTGGGTTGGTGTGTGGGGGTTGGTTGGTTGGTTGGGGTTGGTGTGTATGTGTGTGTGGGTTGGTGTGTGTGGGTTTTTGTGTGTGTGTGGGGGGGGGGGTTGGTTTGTGTGTGTGTGGGTTGGTGTGTGTGTGTGTGCGTGTGTGTGTGTGTGTGTGTGTGGGTTGGTGTGGGGGTGGGTTGGTTGGTTGGTTGGTTGGTTGGTTGGTGTGTGTGTGTGTGTGTGTGTGTGTGTGTGTGTGTGTGCGTGGGTTGGTGTGGGGGTGGGTTGGTTGGTTGGTTTGTGTGTGTTTGTGTGTGTGTGTGTGTGTGTGTGTGTGTGTGTGTGTGTGTGTATGTGTCTGTGTCTGTGTCTGTGTGTGTGTATGCGTGGGTTGGTGTGGGGGTGGGTTGGTTGGTTGGTTTGTGTGTGTGTGTGTGTGTGTGTGTGTGTGTGTGTGTGTGTGTGTGTGTGTGTGTGTGTGTGTGTGTCTGTGTCTGTGTCTGTGTGTGTGTATGCGTGGGTTGGTGTGGGGGTTGGTTGGTTGGTTGGTTGGTTGGTTGGGGTGTGTGTGTGTGTGTGTGTGTGTGTGTGTGTGTGTGTGTGTGTGTGTGTGTGTGTTCTAAACTGAGGGACGTTTATAAAGGACACTGGTGAAGTAACGAGCTGCAGGTGAGTATGATTGGTTAGTTAGAGTGGAGGGCATGGCTAGGAGGGGGCGGGGTTATCAGAGGGGGTTTATCTCCAACTAGGCTGGTTCTGTTCTTTATTATTTCATTATTATACATGAGTTCATCTCGCTTGAAAAATAGCTAGAATTTGATTAAACAGTAAAGTTTCACTGCTGCTCGCGGTTCATGTGGAAGGTTTATAACTTTATCTCTTCATTAATATGCAGGTTTTTTTCTGTAAACACTCCTAATGAGACGAGGAGAGGGGAAGGATGTTATATAATATTTAGGCATATTAATTATTTTCTGGAAAAACCAACACAATTTGGGACACGTCTCATCTTTGACCTGAATACTGTGAGACAGGAAGTGTGTGTGTGTGTGTGTGTGTGTGTGTGTGTGTGTGGTTTCTGTCAGAACAACCTTTAGTGTCACCCGAGGACGCCATGTGGTTCAGAGACTCGGGACTCGGGACACGTCCTAAATCACACACTTTTGTACTAAATAGTGTGTCAGGGTGGTTTAGGACGAAGCCCGTGTCTCTTTGTGACATCCTGAGTGTTTAGGGAACAGAAGTGTGACTTCTACGTATTTTACTGTAGAAGAGAGAGAGAGAGAGAGAGAGAGACAGGTAAAGAGGCAGATAGACAGATAGGAAAACAGAGAGATACATATGGGCAAAGAGAGGCAGACAGACCAACGGACAAATGAACAGACAGACAGATGGACAGATGAATAAATAAACAGACAGACAAATAGATAAGCAGACAAACAGGTAAGCAGATGGACAGACAGATGAATAAGCAGATAGACAGATAGATAGAGAAACAGATAGACAGACAGATAGAGAAGCAGACAGACAGACAGATTAATGAATAGACAGACAGGTAAGCAGATAGACAGATGAATAAATAAACAGACAGACAGATAGAGAAGCAGATAAACAGATATATAGAAAAGCAGACAGACAGACAGATTAATAAATAGACAGAAAGACAGATAGAGAAGCAGATAGACAGAGAGATAGACAGATAGATAAAGAAGCAGACAGACAGACAAATGAATAAATAGACAGACAGGTAAGCAGATAGACAGATAGATAAATAAATAGACAGACAGGTAAGCAGGTAGACAGACAGGTGAATAAATAGACAGACAGGTAAGCAGGTAGACAGACAGGTGAATAAATAGACAGACAGGTAAGCAGGTAGACAGACAGGTGAATAAATAGACAGACAGGTAAGCAGGTAGACAGACAGGTGAATAAATAGACAGACAGGTAAGCAGGTAGACAGACAGGTGAATAAATAGACAGACAGGTAAGCAGGTAGACAGACAGGTGAATAAATAGACAGACAGGTAAGCAGGTAGACAGACAGGTGAATAAATAGACAGACAGGTAAGCAGGTAGACAGACAGGTGAATAAATAGACAGACAGACAGATAAACACTGTGTTGAAAATAAACACCTCTCACTCGCTGTGTTTTTCTCCTGCACTGATGGAGGGAACAAAAACCCGAACCTGCGCTCCGTCTCAGAGCCGAGGTCACGCCTGCGCGACAGCCGTGGCTGGAGGTCAGACTGTGAGAGAAACACACACACACACACACACACACACACACACACACACACACACACACACACACTGCCTGACACGTGATGGACACTTCCCTTTGGAGAGTGTAAATAAAACACCTCCATTTGCGTGTGTGTGTGTGTGTGTGTGTGTGTGTGTGTGTGTGTGTGTGAGAGAGAGAGAGACAGTGTTATGTAAGAGTGTATTATTTTAAATCATTTAAAAGAATCATTTATTTTCCCATTCTTTCCCAATTCTACAATCAGCTCCAAAATTATTGGCACCCTTTGTAAAAGATGGCGTGTGTGTCACCTCATATTCACACCCCAGTGAAACAGGAAGTCACGGGTGACCGTATACGGGTTCCTACACATTAAACTTTAAAAAAAAAAAAAAAAAAAAAAAAAAAAACAAAAAAGAAAAACAATTAACATATAAATATGTAAAAATCACAGTGATGTCGTTTAGCGACTGCTCCATTAAATCTGTGTGTTTGTCTCTCTGTCTCTCTTTTCTTTTCTTTCCTCTGATGATCTCTCTGTCTTCTTCTCCTCCGTGTCCTTACGGCCGTCACTCTGACTGCATAATGCATAAAGAGAATAAGATAATATGTAGGGCAGCGTCGTGAGGACCTGTTTAGACTGCCGTTCTGTTTTAAGAGCGTAATTGGGCCTCGTTATGAGAACATCAATAATTCAGCGCTCACAGGATGAATAATAGATGGAAGTAAAACAGGGTGAGGAGACTCGCTTGACTTTTAGACGTCTCTTTAATGTGTGAAGGGAGAAAGGCACTATGTTAATACGCCAGAGGAAAGAGAGAGTCCAAGTCTCCTCACTGCCTCACAGCCACACTGCCTCACAGCCACACAGCCACACTGCCTCACAGCCTCACAGCCACACTGCCTCCCAGCCACACTGCCTCCCAGCCACACTGCCTCACAGCCACACTGCCTCACAGCCACACAGCCACACTGCCTCACAGCCACACTGCCTCACAGCCACACTGCCTCACAGCCACACAGCCACACTGCCTCACAGCCACACAGCCACACTGCCTCACAGCCACACTGCCTCACAGCCACACAGCCACACTGCCTCACAGCCACACTGCCTTACAGCCACACAGCCACACTGCCTCACAGCCACACTGCCTCACAGCCACACAGCCACACTGCCTCACAGCCACACTGCCTCACAGCCTCACAGCCACACTGCCTCACAGCCACACAGCCACACTGCCTCACAGCCACACTGCCTCACTGCCTCACAGCCACACTGCCTCACTTCCTCATAGATAGACTGCCTCACAGCCACACTGCCTCACAGCCACACTGCCTCACAGCCTCACAGCCACACTGCCTCACAGCCACACTGCCTCACAGCCTCACAGCCACACTGCCTCACAGCCACACTGCCTCACTTCCTCATAGATAGACTGCCTCACAACCACACTCAGAAACTCTTCAACACAGTTCCAGAATATGAATGCATGAAATGTGCAGGTGTTCCTAATAAAGTGGCCAGTGAGTGTATTGTGTATTATCATCATGGTGACTGAACCTGGAGCACAGGGAAGAGGTCACACACACACACACACACACACACACACACACATGATAGAGGCGGTGGCCCACATTAGCTGCGTCAGTGGAGCGAAGAAATGATGTCTAATACAACACACTGAAACAGAGCCTCTGCATACACACACACACACACACACACACACACACACACACATACACACACACACACACACACTCATCCCTCTCTTTTTGTCTTTTTCTCTCTAAATATCATCCATCAAAGCATGTCTCATTCTTTCTCCTCCCTCTATCATTCTCTAATGAGAATCTTTCCATCTTCATCCCTTCCTCTTTCATCATCCATCCGTCCGAACATCCGTCCATCCATTAATCCATCCATCCATCCATCCATTAATCCATCCATCCATTAATCCATCCATCCATCCATCCGTCCAAACATCCATCCATCCATTAATCCATCCATCCATCCATCCATTAATCCATCCATCCATTAATCCATCCATCCATCCGTCCAAACATCCATTAATCCATCCATTAATCCATCCATCCATCCATCCATTAATCCATCCATCCATCCGTCCAAACATCCATCCATCCATTAATCCATCCATCCATTAATCCATCCATCCATGCAAACATCCATTAAGCCATCCATCCATCCACACATCCATCCATCCATTTTTCCATCCATCATCTTCTTTTCTCTTCTTGTAATTAGTATAAGTCATTAATTGTTTTATAATCAGTTTTTTCATGAGGATGAAGTGGAAAAGAGGAAAAAAGATTGAAAGAAAAAGATTAATTCACTCCTATGTGTGTGTGTGTGTGTGAGAGAGAGAGAGAGAGAGAGAGAGAGAGAGAGAGAGAGAGAGAGAGAGAGAGATTTTTCCTCTCAACAGTATTCTACTGGGGTTAGTTTTCACACACACACACTTTAAACACACACACACACACACACACACACACACACACACACACACACTTTATACACACAAACTCCACTTTCTTTCAGCACTATAGTCTTTGTGTTGCTTATTCAGTACTGTATTAGTGAGATGATTGTCTCTGGCTGACTAATCGTTATAAAAGATTCCCATCACACCCCGGGTCTGAATGTGTGCGAGTGTGTGTGTGTGTGTGTGTGTGTGTGTGTGTGTGTGTGTGTGTGTGTGTTTTTCTGGAGCTTTTGCCCCAAGTTAATGTCAGTGTATTGAAAAGATGGAGTGCTGGAGGAGGAACACGCCGAGGTTCAGCCTCATTTCTCCCCATTGTGTGAGAGGTAATTATCAGACATTCATTAGCATCGGAAACAAAAACAAACTAAAAGAGCCTCATTATCGAAGAAAGCGCCGTAGCGACCATACTGCCATCCTGGACACTGCAAAAAATACTGGCACCCCCAATTTCCTTATTATGGCGTCCATCTCCATGGTTACGTCGCTAAACTCCGAACCTGATCCCAGATCAGCAGCTTGGCTCCTCTGTGCTTTATATTTCGTGCAGGTCTTGCGTTTATAAATAGCGACGTCATTCCTGTATTATTCATGAAGATGCAAATTTTGGCTGACGCTCACACACACATGACAGCTTGTCATCGCTCGTAGTGTGTGTGAGAGGACAAAAATAACCTGCATTTTAAATTTTCAGTGCTTTCTTTTTTTTTTTTCTTTTTTTTTTACACCTTTCATGCTTGACTTAATATCTTGAAGAACAAGTCGTTATTTCGGTCAGCCAACGATTGAGTATTGTTGTTGTTGTTGTTGTTTTTTCTTAAAGTGAATGTTTTTGTCTGTTAAACACACACACACACTTTTAAATATCAATGTAGTATTAATGAACCCTAATAAACAACCCTCCATCATCCTTCTGTCTCTAAAACATCTATTTACGTCGATCTTCATCAAGTTCAAAAAACCGATTTCTACTTCCTGAAACTCACTCCTAAGCGCTGATTGGACGGCGAAGAAAACGAGGCGGGATCTGTCGGTTCCTGGCTCAATTTCACTTCCTATTAAGAGAGCTGACCTGAGTTCACCAAGTACACCAAGAGTACACACACACACACACACTCACACACACACACACACACATTCAGACCCGGGTGCGATGGGAATCTTTTATAACGATTAGTGACCTGAGTACACCGAGAGCTGACCTGAGTTCAGAAGCATGAATGTGGTGAGGTTTTTGTCATTATTACTATGACTAGGATGAACACACACACACACACACACACACACACACACACACACACACACACACACACACACACAGTGCCATTCATACCCAGTTTAATAAACCCAAACAACAAAAACAATGTTATTAAGCTGATATGAATATCATGGAATAATAAGAAAAGAAGAATGACAATGAGCTCCTATTAACTAACACACACACACACACACACACACACACACACACACACACACACACACTCACACAAAATGAGAAAATTACAGCCATCGCGGCTCAGCACTCACATCACGAACGCTCGCATCAAATGTGTCTCCTCTCTGAATAATTACAGGATTATTTCCTATTTAAGCTTATTAAAATCGTCGAGAACGTGCGAGATGATCGGAACCGCGATCGCGAGAAGTCCGGTTGATTTCGACGGAAGGCAGAAATTTGTGTGGATCGTAACAGCGACGAAACGTTTCGCAGATTTACGCTACAAGAAAAACAAAACACGCAAACAAATCCACGTTTCCGCTGAGCTACCGTTCTAATCGATGACGTAAAAAAATGGTGGCTTTTATCCCGCGCATCTGGCAACCCGGCTTCATTTTTACCATAATGAGAACAATGTATAGTGACCATAAAAAAACGTACAAAACATTAGACCCAAAATATAATTTGCACTAATAATAAATTGGGCTTGTAATTGGCGATGTGAATACGTCGCTGTGCATAAGTATTCGCCCCCTTCTTTAGATTCTGCAGTGTCGCAGTGTGTATAGTGTGTTCGGGCTTCAAAGTGGGGATGGTGTGCTCAGGGGAATGTTGGGGTTCTGCCGAAAGTAACGCTTTGTAGCTAAAAAAAATTTGGTCTCATCAGATCAGAGAACCTTTTGTCCACGTGTTTGCTGGGTTTTGGCGCCTTTTTTGGACGGAACTCTGGCCGGAATTTCATCGCTCTTCTCTAAAGTCCAGCTTTTTTTCAGGTTCAGGTCCAGGTTTCTCGGACTAATCCCCCGTTTACACAGTTTCTGGCGGCGGGCGGAGTCGTGGATGTCTTTCTGAATTAGGAACACACACGCACACACACACAGATACAGACCTCTGAAATAAGACAGAGAGTGATGGAAGACCACACACACTGAGGGGAACACACACCATGTCGTGTGTGTGTGTGTGTGATCCATTTGACAGGTCACATAATGGCTCCATCGATGAGCTGTCTGAAGCTGGAGACTGTCTGAAGCACGCTGACTTGCTCGGGGATAAAACTGAGAGTCGAGCCGGCTTGAATGACACACACACACACACACACACACACACGTATACATATACAGACACTTAGACGTCTATGATTTCATTTTTTTTTTAAAAGGAGATTACAGCTGAACAACTTTCCTAACTCTTAACACAGTTAGCACAGCATCCTGTTAATGGTGTAGGCTACACGATTAACACATTTCTCGTTGCTTTGACACAGAACGCGTACGGTTAACACGAACTTTAAAATGCCAGAAGGTCTTTTACACGCAAGCTCAACCGAGACCGAAACACCGGATTTATACTGACAAATTTACACATGCTTTCACGCTGTATGTCAGAACAGATAACGATCTAAACCTTCTAAACTGAAAGGCTAAAGTCAAAGTGAACAGCTTCGTGAATATTGTGAATTCACACACACACACACACACACACACACACACACACACACACACACACACACACACACACACACGTCCCCTGTATTTTATTTGAGAAACAGCTGATTGAATTTATACAGATAGATCAGTCACAGCTGAGGCCATGTTTAACGCATGTCACATGACCATTCATGCGCATACAAGCGTGAACAGGAAGTCGGTCGCTAGTCCAAACCGGCCGCCTGAAATGAGATTTGTTGGCGATTGCCCTGATCATAGCGCGCCTCTTGCGCGTGTAGGATCAAGGTAGCGTAACGGTCATGTACTAAGGGCTTGACTAATCACGGAGGGACACGCAACGATCCAGAAGAGCCAATCAGGGAGTCGAACGCGGGCGAATCCACGCCTTCGTTTTCGGAAGCCGTCGTTTTTGATCTGTTTACACTGAAGTGTTCGGACGAAAACTCGGCGTTTCCAGAACTTTCTGGATCCGGAGTAGTGTAGACGCCCTGTGTAACCGTAGCAACAGTCATGCGTTTTAAAATGAAGACGCACTAGTGGTAACGAGGTATGGTATACAGTAGAAGAGGAGCCTGTGTAGAGGAAGAATAATATAAAGGGAAGAAAAATGCCTGCATGAAGGAGAGGAAGACGAGTACCAGGAGAAAGCGACTTCTTTTCGTCACGAGGTGATTAGCGGGATCGTTGAGCTATAGAGGGTCTTTTTCTTAGCGGGTACGATTTGAACATTACCTTAATATATATTTTGCCATATTAAACATGATTTTGAACATTTCCTCTGCCGTATCTCATGAAAACACGAACTGGGGTGTTAGCCACAGGGTTAAGAAGGTAAAGGCTAGCCCCGCGGCTCCAGTAGACACTAGACACTAGGGTTAAGCAGGCCGAGAGTTGACAAGAGTTCAAGAAATTCTGCGAACTTTTTAAAAAAGAAAAAGAAACGCTTGATGGAAACACTAGCTCGTCGTTTATCCGGCATTAGCGTGATTTTTTATTTTCTGTAAATAAACGTGATGAATGTTATTTTCTTTCCTCGCTGCATTTCTGCACTTTTAAAGGCTTTTAATATCCATGCGCTCATAAATATCTTTCGGATCAGCTCCGGCGCGAGCGGCCTCGAGACGCAGCGGACCACGAACCAGTAAACGATATAAATGATAGCCTCGGATTCCTGCCTCACATCCAGCACTTCATTTAGAATATTAACCCTCACGCTTTCCTCCAATTAACCCTGAACGGTCTCCTCTTCCTCCCCCTCCTCCTCCTCTTCCTCCTCCTCCTCTTCCTCCTCCTCTACTGCTTCCTCCACTTCATCCTCCTCCTCTTCCTCATCCTCTTCTTCCTCCTCTTCCTCCTCTTCTTCCTCCTGATGTTCCTCTTCCTCCTCCTCTACTGCTTCCTCCACTTCATCCTCCTCCTCTTCCTCATCCTCCTCCTCCTCTTCCTCCTGATGTTCCTCTTCCTCCTCCTCTACTGCTTCCTCCACTTCATCCTCCTCCTCTTCCTCATCCTCTTCTTCCTCCTCTTCTTCCTCCTCCTCTTCCTCATTCTCCTCTTCCTCCTGTTCTTCCTCTTCGTCCTCCTCTACTTCTTCCTCCTCTTCCTCATCCTCTTCTTCCTCTTCCTCTACTTCTTCCTCCACTTCTTCTTCCTCCTCTTCCTCATCCTCTTCTTCCTCCTCTTCCTCCTCTTCTTCCTCTTCCTCCTCCTCTACTTCTTCCTCCTCATCCTCTTCTTCCTCTTCCTCTACTTCTTCCTCCACTTCTTCTTCCTCCTCTTCCTCATCCTCTTCTTCCTCCTCTTCTTCCTCTTCCTCCTCCTCTACTTCTTCCTCCTCATCCTCTTCTTCCTCTTCCTCTACTTCTTCCTCCACTTCTTCTTCCTCCTCTTCCTCCTCTTCCTCCTCCTCTTCCTCCTCGTCTTCCTCCTGATGTTCCTCTTCCTCCTCCTCTACTGCTTCCTCCACTTCTTCTTTCTCCTCTTCCTCATCCTCTTCTTCCTCCTCTTCCTCCTCTTCTTCCTCTTCCTCCTCCTCTACTTCTTCCTCCTCTTCCTCATCCTCTTCTTCCCCTTCCTCTACTTCTTCCTCCACTTCTTCTTCCTCCTCTTCCTCATCCTCTTCTTCCTCCTCTTCCCCCTGTTGTTCCTCTTCCTCCTCCTCCACTTCTTTCTCCTCTTCTTCTTTCTCCTCTTCTTCTTTCTCCTCTTCCTCATCCTCTTCTTCCTCCTGTTCTTCCTCTTCCTTCTCCTCTACTTCTTCCTCCACTTCATCCTCTACTTCTTCCTCCTCTTCTTCTTTGTCCTCTTCCTCATCCTCCTCTTTCTCCTCTTCTTCCTCCTCCTCCTCTTCTTCCTCTTCCTCCTCCTCCTCTATTCCGGTTCAGCGTCGGGCCTCGGGCTGCGTCCGACACCACGGCGTTCCCGGCGGAGTTTACCCTCCTGGGCGTCAGATTGATTTATGGCTGCGGCTGATGAGAAAAGTTTACCGCTTATGTGCGTTCCGCTCGGACGGTTTGTTAAATTTGCCGCGGTGAATCTGGGTTAAGGGAATTCCCAGCGAGCGGAGATTTATTCCTATTACACCTTACGTGCTTCGTTATTCCGGACGCAGAACAAGATTAAGCGACTCGAGTTCGCCCAGACACACGTTTACGGGTTTATTTATTTATCTGCAGTGACGTCATGGAGAAGCAGCGGAACACCTCGCGTTTCAAACCATCAGGAAGTACAGGGCTAAAAGTCTCAACAGCTTAATCGTTTTATTCGATTCTGCATACTTTTATTTTATTCTACGTCTGTTATCGTAATAAAGTCATTTCACGACTGTGTTTTCATCACTTCTTTTTCATCGATGCAAAAAAAATAAAAATTCAAAAGCAACTCCAGTGAGTCGGATGAAAAAACCGTAACGAATTTTTTAAGCGTGAAATGTTGTTGTTTCTTTTGCTTTTTTTTTTTTTTTTTTTTTTTGGCCTGTCCTATTTTGAACATAATTTATCTCTAATCTAATCCAGTAATCTGATCGTGTACTGATAGAATTGATTATTTTTTGGCAGATGGCTGTAGCTAAACTGTCTTGGTGTTTGGTACGTTTTGATAATTAATTAAAGGTTCATGGCCTCCTAAAACGTAGAACCCTTATCGGTATCAAAACACTCAGTTGTAGGGTTCAATAAGAGTTCCTCCGAGGTCACGGCTGAAGAACCATTCTACAAGTCTCAAAGATACTGTAGCCACACCCATAAAAACACCATGAAAATCATCAACCAATCAAGCACTAGCGTGAGGAGAGAACCGTAGAAACATCATACATAAGGGTGTTTTCTCACTTCCAGCCACTAGGAGGCGACTTAGACCGTCCTCATTATGCTACGATGCTAAATAAATCTTCATCCACCTTCAACTGCTTACTCCTTTTCAGAGTCGCGGGGGAACCCGGAGCCTATCCCAGGTAGCATCGGGCACAAGGCGGGGTACACGCTGGACAGGGTGCCAGTCGCTAAATAAATCTTTTTATTTTTAAATAGATCTATTTATTGATATGGGTTTCTATGTTTTCACAAATCATGGTTTGAGGCTGGAATCTCCGCACGCTGATTATCTGGAGTGTACAGCGCTATCGCGTAACCTGCTGGATTAATGCACTCGCCTGATCAAGTGCAGCGATAATAGGAACCTGGGCGCACGTATCGAACCGTATCGAGCGAGTTAATATTTAATGAGCAACAAAAGCCGAGGAAAGTGCGTCAGGGCAAGCAGAAATGCCATCCTGAACATGTAATTAATAAGTCATGTCATTATTTATTCATGGCTTTTTTTTTTTTAAACTTTCAACAGAAGGACAGGCTTTATTTATTTATTTATTTATTTATTTATTTGTTCTCATTATCTCAGGAATTTTCCACGCACTAGGTTTTTTTTTTTTTTTTTTTAATTTTTTTTTTTTATTTTATTAAAGCATATAGCTACACTCCTTAAGGGTTCTTTGGTCGTCCCTCTGGAGGAACCCGATAGAAAGGTTCTATACAGAACCCTAACATAGAGGGCTTTAGAATACGTCGCGTTCAGAACAGTCGCTTCACTGAAGGGGAAAGGACGCGTGATGTGAAAGGAAAGTTTTACTCTCGCTCGACGTCGGATTTTTATAACGAACTGTGAACCTCGTTCATGTGAGCCGATAGAAAACAAATGGGAGGAGCTATGGACTGTTAAAAATCAGTAAAAAAAAAAACATTAGAAGAGATGATAATTATTAAGTACTGCACTTTTACAGCTCTTCAATGTTTTCTTATTCTTTCTTATATGGAAGAAAGTTCATTCGCCTCATCCAGCGTGTTCCTGGAGTTTTTGTCGGGAGTTCTTGTTTACAGCACGACTTCTTTTTGAGTTATTGAGATTTAGCTAATAACTATAAGTATGCTATAATAAATATCATACGCATTAAGCTAACACTGTTTAGAGTATATGTTTAAATGAGTCTATAGTCGTCTGGGTTTAATATTTGAGGATGAAATCGAGCTCCGGATTGTGGAAGGACATGTTTGAGACAGGCGTCACGCCGGGTTTATCTCCGAGTCTATGCTCGTTACTCTCCATGCGATTCTCCGTTCTATTTCTAAAGCCATACCCGACTTCTTATCTTTGTAATATTCTCCGGTACAAATACTGCTGTGCGCACGGAGAACCCTTATCTCCTGTCTGTGCCTGTACTCCGTCCTGAATCGGGAAAAACAAGCACTTTATCCGTGCTGCTGCTACATCTGCGTCTGACTCTCTTTATCTCATTCCCTCGGATTTCAGACTGTGTGAAGGTCTTCAAGCTCTGCTCCATGCTATCACACATCGCATACATGTGTTCACATACATGTGATTCTGACACACAAACGTTATCCACTTCAAAATCCCCCTTTCTCAGTCTTTACACTAGGTCTTACAATAGAAATGGTTCGGTACATCATACACACACCGTCTGCACTTACGCTCTGCCATTCTTTGTGGAAATGTATTCGGTTTATTAATTCATTCCGATTATTTGCTATAAAACAAGACCTTCGAGGACGAGGAGTATTTTTTGATAATCACCTAAGCTAATCTGGCAACCCTGTCATCACCTATCCTGTCTCTGCTGCTACGCCCCCTGAGCATGGGGCAGCGAGATTCTTGGCCCGTCTGAGCTCACTTAGCGCTTGGTGCAGTTCCCATGTTTGACCACTAGGTGTAAATAATAATAATAATCCATCCATCCAACCATCTTCTATACCGCTTACTCCTTTTCAGGGTCACGGGGATCCTGGAGCCTATCCCAGGGAACATCGGGCACAAGGCGGGGTACACCCTGGACAGGGTGCCAGTCCATCGCAGGGCACACTCACACACACACTCACACACCCGTTCATACACTACGGACACTTTAGACACGCCAATCAGCCTACCATGCAAGTCTCTGGACTGGGGACTAATAATAATAATAATAATAATAATAATAATACCTGTATGGAGGTAAACGTTGCAGAAACATCTAGAACCGTGACCAAATCAGCACGACATCGGCTTCAGTCTGTTAAATAGAGACACTTTTTAATATCGCTGCTCACTCAGAAGTATTTCATATTTCAGCAGAATTGAACATGTGTAGAGGTGAATACATTGTTTATCGACACTTTAATATATATTTCTATACATTTCTACACACTGATGAGCATTATTATTATTATTATTATTATTATTATTATTTATGTCCATGTTACACTCTTTGGAAAGAACGTTCTTTTAAGGGTTCTTTAGGGACTAAAGGGAACCATTGCTAAAAAGAGAACCCTCTGTTAGAACGCTTTAGTGTTACAAATACAAATATATACCGTGTAGAATAATATCATAATATATTAACTTTACCCCCCCCCCCCTCCCCCCCCTCCCTCCCTCTCTCTCTCTAGTGTGTGTGCAGTCGGTCGGGTTCGCGTGTGTCTTTAAGGGCTGGTGCTGTGTTAGGTGTGTGTGTGTGTGTGTGTGCGTGCGTGCGTGCTTGCGTGCGCGCGCGTTTCATCTCGCACTCTGTCCGTTAGCGCGCAGACGAGCTGAAACGGGCGCGAGCTGCTGGATGTTTCTGAATCTCTGAGCGCGCGCGCGTGTGTGGATGTTATCTCACTTACAGTGTCCTGGACTTTTGGATAAACGCAGTTGATTTCCAAATGATGATGAAGATGACGATGATGAGGACTGTCTCATTCGGTGTCGGCGCACGCAGGACGTTTCTCGCGCTCGTTCTGGCGGTTCTGTGCGCACTCCGGTCCGCGCGCTCCGCTCACCATCACCGTGAGTAACAAACATGCTTTAACTCTTCCTCTGTGTGTGTGTGTGTGTGTGTGTGTGTGTGTGTGTGTGTTCGCTTGAGACCCTCTGTTTAAGTGGTGTTAGGAGAACAGTCGCGCGCGGTCGGACTCACTGAAGAACTCTTTCACGCGTGCGTTTTGGTTAAAAAAACAACAACAACAAAATACCAAAGAAACAAACAAAAAAAACGAACAAAAATAGATAGATTAAAAAGCGAATAAAACTTGTTTTCAAAATGTTTAATAGCCTACATGTTAGTAAACAAATAAATTAAAATAAAATATTATAAATTGAAGTTCAGTGTAAAGTGAAAGCATTTAAAATGTTTCAAAAGCAAATATTTGTACTGTTAATAATAATAATAATAATAATAATAATAGTAATAATAATAATAATAATAATAATAATAATAATAATAGTAATAATAATAGTAATAATATTGAACATTTGTGCACCTGACACTACACGCGAGTGTTGTATATAGTGTGTGTGTGTGTAGATGGTGTGCGAGTGTGTTGTGTGTATGGTGTGCGAGTGTAGTTTGTGTGTGTGTGGTGTGTGTGTGTGCATGGTGTGTGAGTGTGGTCTGTGTGTATGGTGTGTGAGTGTGGTATGTGTGTATGGTGTGGTGTGCAAGTGTGGTGTGTGTGTGTGTGTGTGTGTGTATGGTGTGGTGTGTGAGTGTGGTGTGTGTGTGTGTGTATAGAGTGCGAGTGTGTTTTGTGTTTTTTTTGTATGGTGCGCGAGTGTGTTGTGTGTGTGTATGGTGTGCGATTGTGTTGTGTGTATGGTGAGTGTATGTGTTGTGTGTATGTGTGTATGGTGTGCGAGTGTGTTGTGTGTGTTTGTGTATGGTGTGCAAGTGTATAATAATAATAATATTGAACATTTGTGCACCTGGCTCTATGCGTGAGTGTAGTATATAATGTGTGTGTGTGTGTTGTGTATATTGTGTGTGTGTTGTGTATGGTGTATGGTGTATAGTGTGCAAGTGTGCTGTGTGTGTATGATGTGCGAGTGTGGTCTTTGTGTATGATGTGTGAGAGTAGTGTGTGTGTGTATGGTGTGGGTGTGTGTGTGTATAGTCTGCGAGTGTGTTGTGTGTGTTTGTGCATGGTGTGCGTGTGAGTGTGTGTATGGTATGCGAGTGTGTTGTGTATGTGTGTGTGTGTGTGTGTATGGTGTGCGAGTGTGTTGTGTGTGTGTGTATGGTGTGGGAGTGTGGTGTGTGTATGTGTGTATGGTGCGCGAGTGTGGTGTGTGTGTGTGTGTGTGTGTGTGCGCGTGCATGATGTGTGTGTGATGTATGGGGTGTGTGTGTGTATGGGGTGTGTGTATATGGAGTGTGTGTATGATGAGTGTGTGGTGTGTGTGTGTATGGTGTGGTTTGATGTGTGTGTGTGTATGGTGTGGAGTGTGACGTGTGGTGTGTGTGGTGTGTGTGGTTTGCTGTGTGTATAGTGTGTGTATGGTGTGTGTGTGTGTGGTGTGTGTGTGTGATGTATGGGGTGTGTGTGTGTATGGTGTGTGTGTGTGTGTGTATGTTGTGTTTGGTGTGTGTGTGTATGGTGAGTGTATAGTATGTGTGGTGTGGGTGTGTGGTGTGTGTGTACGGTGAGTGTATGGTGTGTGTGTGTGTATGTCTGTATGGTGTGTGTGTGTGGTGTGTGTGTGTGTGTGGTGTGTGTGTATGATGAATGTGTGGAGTGTGTATGTCTGTGTATGGTGTGTGTGTGTGTGTGTGTGTGTGTGTGTGTGTGTGTGTGTGTGTGTGTGTGGTGTGTGTGTGTGTATGGTGAGTGTGTGGTGTGTGTGTGTGTGTGTGGTGTGTGTGTGTATGGTGAGTGTGTGGTGTGTGTGTGTGTGGTGTGTTTGTGTATGTGTGTGTATGGTGTGTGTGTGGTGTGTGTGTGTATGGTGAGTGTATGGTGTGTGTGGTGTGTGTGTTTGGGATGTCACGATACCAAAAATGTAGTAGTCGGTACCAATACCACCAAAAGTCTCGGTTCTCGTGACATCCCTAGTGTGTGTGTGTGTGTGTGTGTGTGTGTGTGTGTGTGTGTGTGTGTGTGTGTGTGTGATTTTAAACCATTACCGCACTTCATTTGCATCACGTCTTATGTTATTTCTATGTTGAAAATCTGTCTCTTTATTTCTACACAAATTCCCCTTTTTTTTTTTTCTTTTCTTGTCGCACCTTTTTGACGTCACCAGCAGAGGGCGCTTGTTTCCACCACCGTCCACTTGTTGCTCCTCCGTCTCCATGTCCATGTGTAGCCCCTCCTGCTGTAGCGTTGCCGCGGAGCCGAGGATCTCTCTTGTTAAAGCAGCGCTGCCAGAGGGTTTCCATTCCAGTAATAAACCATTCGACATCTGGAATGTTAATCTTCATTATCATAGAAGCTCTGTGATTCGCTGGACGTAACGGTGTGGCGTTATGATGTGAATGAACAGACATCAGCAGAGTTCTTCTTATAGTCATATTATAAGATAAAAAAAAAAAAAAAACCCTAAGTAACACACATCTCATTTGCATATTATTCTGTCACACTTCGTTGATGATATCGCGATAACGAGTTATAAATGACGTATATAAATGTCGCGCATGTAAACGACTTGCATGCTGAGTAAACTGTGTGTTAAAGTGGAGAAACTCCACAGCGTTAGCGTAACTGTTGACCTTTATGGTAACAATATATGTCCCGAAAGGCTGCGAAATGTAAATGAGCTCTTTTACACAGTGTCTAAGCATGCCTTTTTTTTTTTTTACCAGACACGAGTGTGTGAATGTTACACAAACACAAATTATTTTGTCCCTAATAATACAGACATTTACTTATTATTATTATTATTATTATTATTATTGTGATGTCACAGTCGGTATATCACAGTATGTTATTACGTGCGTAGTAGCTGTTAATGTCTCTTTTTCACGCCGCATAAACAGACTCACATTACCGTTGATGGAAGGAGTCTCCAGCGTCAGCGCTTTTGCCGAGTACAGAGTAACGAGAGGGCGAGGGAACGACCGTTTAAAGCAGCTATAAAGTAGGAACGGGAAGGAACTGGTTTCTTCTTTAATAAATAAAAGCGGTACTTGTTGACCAATCGCAGTGGCGTAAGAGGAGTAAATCACTCTCAGGGGTGTGCTGTTAGGGGAAAATAAGCCACGCCGGAGCGGGGAGCAGTGACCCGGTTTCGTCACAGCACCAGAAGTCCGTTTTCTGGAGCTGAAGAGTCGCTTTAAAGTCAGAGTCGGAATCAGAGTCGGAAAACTTTGCTGAATGAACGTCGAGCCGTATAAATACAGCGCATTAAAGATGCAGTGATGGGCTCGAGAGGGTCACGTCCACATTCCAATATGCACACTTCTAATTAGAGCTCGTAAATATTCATGTATGCAAATGCAAAGTGCTCAGAAAGTCTCTTGGCCAATCAGACGACTTAAGAGTTCTCTCTCTCTCCGTCGCTCTCTTTCTCATTAGCTAGGGTTCGACATTAACATTGTGTGTGTGTGTGTGTGTGTGTGTGTGTGTGAGAGAGACTTCTCGTGTCCCAGACTATTAACACGCTCACACTTACACACTCGGAGCTGCTGTTATTTCTCCGTCATTAAGTCGAACGACAGCGAAAGGCCGCCGGTGTTTAATGCGTTGGAGGCCATATGGTGTGGCGTCACCGCACAACACATGCTTATTAACATTTGCGCTAATTATGATGAACACACTGTTCAGCCCACTGATGATTAACAGAACTGTAATAAAGCTGTTGATGTGATCAGACTCACTCAGCCCCCGTTCAGATGCTGTTTGTTTGTCTGTAATTGTAGCGCTGCTCGTATCCCCCGTGATGGATTCTCTGAGTCACACCTATTTATTTATTTTTTAAATAAATACAAATAAGCTATTTCTATGTTCTGTCCGTTCTTCATTCTTCAGAGTTTAACATGAACAAGAAAGTAGGAAAACCTTGGACTAAAGGAACTAGGGAAAATGTTGAAGTAAGGAAGGAAAATCGGACTGAAACTGAAACCCTGGGAGCTGGAGGAACTAGAGGGACCAGGAACCATGGGACTATGGGAACTAGGAAGAACTTAGGAGCTAGAAGAACTAGGAAAACCCGAGAACTTGGGGAATTTGGACAATGTAGGAACAAGAGGAAGAAAACCTGGGAACTAGTGGGAACTAGGCAAAACATAGGAGCTACAGGAGCTAGGAAAAACGTGGGAACTAGAGGAACTTGGAAAACCTAGTTAGAAGATCATGGAACTAATGGAACTAGGAAGGACTTAGGGGCTGTAAGAACTAGGAAAACATTGGAAGTGAGGGAGCCAGGATAAATATAAGAACTAGAGGAGCCGAAAACCTGAGAACTGTGGCAACTAAAGGCACCAGGAACCACTGAACTAAGCAAACTTGGAGAAACGTATGAAGGGAAACTTCGGGAACTAGGACGCATACGAACCCAAGTTGTATGATGGGAACTGGTGGAACCAGGAAAACCTTGGAACTAAGAAACTAGGAAAACATCGCAAAGAGAGAAAACAAGCACCAGGCGTAGGGAATCGAGGGAGCAACCAATTAACAGCGAGTTTCGAAGAACAGGAAGCTATGACCATAAAAGGAAATTACACTGGAATGAGTGGGGACAGAATGAGGTTAGATGTGACGGGTGTGTGCGTGTCTTTGTCTCTCTGTACAGTAGATATGTGTAGACGTGTGTGTGTGTGTGTCAGTAATTGGTCAGCAGTTTGTCAGATGTAATTACAGATCTATAGCAATGTGACCTCAGTAGTCAAAGACACACACACACACACACACACACACACACACACACAATTACACATGATTACTCAGTTCTCAGATCCGAGGCTCTTTTGTTCTCTGCGGTAAATACAGGTAAGCAGCGCGCTGTGGTCGGCTGTAGGTGATCCATAAAACCCTCTCAGCTTGTTTGTGACAGACGAGGTTATAACACACTCTCTCATAAGCTGCTTTCACACTTGTTGTTTTTCTTCTAGGAAAATCTTCTGATATAAAAAAACAACAACAACTAGAACAAAAAAAAAATCTCACACGAAGCGCAGACTGTAAACATGACAGAGCTGTTAGCACTTCCGCTGAGCGTGACAGCTGATTAGCTAGCGTATCTGTTTAGACTTATTAAAAAGAAACATCAAAACTGGGAAACTAAGGGAACTATAAAAAAAAAAAAATAAAAATTAAAAAAAAAAAACTTTGAAACTAAGAGAACTGAAAAAAGTGTACTCATAGAAGCCCAGGAACTAAGGGCTCTCAGATGCTAAGGGAACCAGGGGAAATTAAGAAACCCTACTGTACAAACTGAAAAAAAAAACCTGGAGGAATCTAAATCCTTGGAAGTAAGTGAACTTGGGCTATTATTGAACCAAGGGAGCTCTGGGGACTAAGGGAAACTAGGAAAGCTTACTTCAGAAAAATAGGAAGTAAGGGAGGAAGTGAAAACCTAGGCACTAAGGGGAAATATGAACTAAGGGAGGAAGTGAAAACCTAGGCACTAAGGGGAAATGGGAAGTAAGGGAGGAAGTGAAAACCTAGGCAATATGGGAAAATAGGAACTAAGGGAGGAAGTGAAAACCTAGGCAATATGGGAAAATAGGAAGTAAGGGAGGAAGTGAAAACCTAGGCAGTAAGGGGAAATGGGAAGTAAGGGAGGAAGTGAAAACCTAGGCACTAAGGGGAAATAGGAACTAAGGGAGGAAGTGAAAACCTAGGCACTAAGGGGAAATGGGAAGTAAGGGAGGAAGTGAAAACCTAGGCACTAAGGGGAAATGGGAAGTAAGGGAGGAAGTGAAAACCTAGGCAATATGGGAAAATAGGAAGTAAGGAAGTGAAAACCTAGGCACTAAAGGGAAATAGGAAGTAAGGGAGGAAGTGAAAACCTAGGCACTAAGGGGAAATAGGAAGTAAGGGAGGAAGTGAAAACCTAGGCACTAAGGGGAAATGGGAAGTAAGGGAGGAAGTGAAAATCTAGGCACTAAAGGGAAATAGGAAGTAAGGGAGGAAGTGAAAACCTAGGCACTAAGGGGAAATGGGAAGTAAGGGAGGAAGTGAAAATCTAGGCACTAAGGGGAAATGGGAAGTAAGGGAACTTGGGAAAACTATCAGCACATACAGAGACCTTAATCATGTCCTAAGGCCACTTTTATACCTTAACCAAAAAAACGTATCAACACTCTGTTTAAAATTTCCCTAAAACCACAGACTTGGTCTCGTCCCAATAAGCTGTTATTAAAACGCTGAAGTGTTCAGGTTTGTTTGTGCACAGTATCTGATGGTCGGAGATGTTCAGTGCGCTGGATTCCAGACTAAACCGATACCGATCAGAAACTCTGGCTCTCTCTCATTATACCGTCGGCCTTGTTTTCTGCTTTACTCCACGAATGAACTTTAATTAAATCTCCAATTAGCGTGGGTTAAAAGCTAAGCCAAGGCCTCTTCGATGCCGACACACTCGATCCGTGAACATCAGTAAAGCACGCCTATCGTACAGAGAGCGACGAGATAGCCGTAAAAACCAGCTTCGGTATAATTGATTTAATGAATCATTTCCCACAGTCGTGGAGTCATGATGTGGCATGATTTGAATTTTGAATGGAATTGCTCAGGGCGTGGTGAGTAAACACCCTCTGGTGTTTACTCTGGTGTTTACGCAGCACACCATCGAGAATGACTGACTGAAGAGCAGGTTTAGGACCTCGTGTCCTCCTCGGATCCGATTTCCTTTTCGTGAAAGCGGAACGACGAAGGTTTTAGCTAATTAGTTAGCGTCTGTCTTTTCAGAATTTTGCTCTTACAGATGCGAGCGTAACGGTGCATTGGGATAAAACGGAGGTGTTTATTTGAGAAGATGGTTTCATGCGGCGGTCGGTGTTGGGATTAGATCTGAAGACGCGGCGGCGGCCGGCGGGGAGCTGAACCCGCTCGGCAGTCTCAAACAGAATGGATTTTCCCGTCTTCATCCTTGGGCTCTAATGTAAATCCGATAGCAGGTGAAAGAGGGAGGGAGGGCTGGCTGATACATCAACGCTCTCCAAGCTACGTTACTCCCGAAATTATAATGAAGCCCTTTCCAACCTATATGGATTAGCTCATTAAAAACACAGAGATAAATGTGGGGAATAAAAACGCAGTGTGCATCTGAAATGCTGGGAGTGTGTGAGCTGGTTAGTGTGTCGTGTTAACACCTCGACTTATCGAGCGTCCGTGTGAAACAAGACCGTAATCCGTGACGTTATCCCAGCGATGAGCCACCGATGACACTGAGCGTTCGGCTGTAGGACTTCTGTCGAAAAATATATGAAATATTTTAAATCAAAATCCAGAAGAAAGCGTGGGACCGTCCACGCTGTACGATTGGTCCGAGGAACCGACTTCCTCTCACACAAACCTGCTCTGTCTTGGATTTTGACTTTACCCAACACCGTTAAATTGGCTACTGGGGTTTAGGTCCGATTGAATACTTTCAGCACGTAAACGTTAGAGAAAAAAGTATAGCTGCATTTTCATGTTTCTATGCAGTAACGCACACTGAACACCAATGTTCACCATCAACCTTCAGCGTTTAACACTGTAACCATCTAACAAACATTGGAAGCATCTTCAACACCTTCACTGTTAAACATTGCCATCAAATATCACCATTCACCATCAAACACCACCGTTCTCCATCTAACATCACCACCAAACACCATCATTCACCACCTAACATCACCATCAAACACCATCATTCACCACCTAACACCATCATTCACCATCTAACACCATCATTCACCATCATTCACCATCATTCACCATCAAACACCATCATTCACCACCATTCACTATCAAACATCACCATCAAACACCATCATTCACCATCTAACATCACCATCAAACACCATCATTCACCACCTAACATCACCATCAAACACCATCATTCACCACCTAACATCACCATCAAACACCATCATCCACCATCAAACACCATCATTCACCACCTAACATTACCATCAAACATCATTCACCATCTAACACCATCATTCACCGTCAAACACCATCATTCACCATCAAACACCATCATTCACCGTCAAACACCATCATTCACCATCAAACACCATCATTCACCGTCAAACACCATCATTCACCATCAAACACCATCATTCACCATCAAACACCATCATTCACCATCTAA
>NC_030442.2:4330000-4387500 GCF_001660625.3 Ictalurus punctatus | reverse complement strand
ATGCAGTATATAGTGAATAGGGGGTGTGGTCTGGGACACACCCATAGTGGACTATAAATAAAAATGCTGCCTAAATATGCAGTGATTTCTATAAGTACACTATCATGATGTCACCTTGACACACGGTCAGTTATCATAAAGAATTGCCTCATTGTAATGAAAGTTGTGGATTCCTGGTTTTCAGCACACCATTTGTTCACCATTCATATGAACGCTGTCGCTAGGCAACTATAAAATAAATCATAAGCATTGAGCGTAAGCTAGCTAATGACTGTGATTAGCACGTTAACTGTGTGGTAGCTAGATGTTCAGTTTTTTACAGACCGACGAAAGACAGCGAAGGTCGAAATGAGACAAAATTGATCCGGAACATCAACATTTACCTCAGATATGCTGTTAAAGTACTGAAAATATACTCAGAACTACTAAAATTACACGGTTTTTCTATTAAGCATTGTCTGCTAACTGAATCCTCATGACTGCTGCCATTTTGAGAAACAACCTGATTACTGTGATACACAACAGATTTTGAATGTAGTAAGTTTTAGATATCTGGGAACAGGGAATAGGAAGTAAGGAATGCGGAGTAGGGAATAGGGAGTAGGGAATAGGCAGTAAGGAGTAGGGTATAAGGAGTAAGGAATAGGGAGTAAGAAGTAGGGAATAGGGAGTAAGGAATAGGGAGTAGGGAGTAAGGAATAGGGAGGAGGAAGTAGGGAATAGGGAGTAAGGAATAGGGAGTAGGGAATAGGGAGTAGGGAGTAAGGAATAGGGAGGAGGAAGTAGGGAATAGGGAGTAAGGAATAGGGAGTAGGGAATAGGGAGTAGGGAATAGGGAGTAGGAAGTAGGGAATAGGGAGTAGGAAGTAAGGAATAGGGAGTAGGGAGTAGGAAATAGGAAGTAAGGAATAGGGAGTAGGGAATAGGGAGTAGGGAATAGGGAGTAGGGAATAGGGAGTAAGGAATAGGGAGTAGGAAGTAGGGAATAGGGAGTAGGGAATAGGGAGTAGGAAGTAGGGAATAGAGAGTAGGGAGTAAGGAATAGGGAGTAGGGAATAGGGAGTAGGGAATAGGGAGTAGGGAGTAAGGAATAGGGCTAGGGAATAGGGAGTAAGGAATAGGGAGTAAGGAATAGGGAATAGGGAGTAAGGAATAGGGAGTAGGAAGTAGGGAATAGGGAGTAGAAAATAGGGAGTAGGAAGTAGGGAATAGGGAGTAGGAAATAGGGAGTAGGAAGTAGGGAATAGGGAGTAAGGAATAGGGAGTAGGAAATAGGGCGTAGGAAGTAGGGAATAGGGAGTAAGGAATAGGGAGTAGGGAGTAAGGAATAGGGCTAGGGAATAGGGAGTAAGGAATAGGGAGTAAGGAATAGGGAATAGGGAGTAAGGAATAGGGAGTAGGAAGTAGGGAATAGGGAGTAGAAAATAGGGAGTAGGAAGTAGGGAATAGGGAGTAGGAAATAGGGAGTAGGAAGTAGGGAATAGGGAGTAAGGAATAGGGAGTAGGAAATAGGGCGTAGGAAGTAGGGAATAGGGAGTAAGGAATAGGGAGTTGGAAGTAGGGAATAGGGAATAGGGAGTAGGAAGTAGGGAATAGGGAGTAAGGAATAGGGAGTAGGAAGTAGGGAGTAAGGAATAGGGAGTAGGAAATAGGGAGTAAGGAATAGGGAGTAGGAAATAGGGAGTAAGGAATAGGGAGTAAGGAATAGGGAGTAGGAAGTAGGAAATAGGGAGTAAGGAATAGGGAGTAGGAAGTGGGGAATAGGGAATAGGGAGTAGGGAATAGGGAGTAGGAAGTAGGGAATAGGGATTAAGGAATAGGGAGTAGGAAGTAGGGAATAGGGAGTAGGAAGTAGGGAATAGGGAGTAAGGAATAGGGAGTAGGGAATAGGGAGTAGGAAGTAGGGAATAGGGAGTAGGAAGTAGGGAATAGGGAGTAAGGAATAGGGAGTAGGGAATAGGGAGTAGGGAGTAGGAAATAGGGAGTAAGGAATAGGGAGTAAGGATTTCAAACAACACACAAATCCTAAAAATCCTTGGATTTTTATTGAAGGAAATGTGTACATTGTCTTTCATCTCCCAGCAACCGTGTGTGTGTGTGTGTGTGTGTGTGTGTGTGTGTGTGGAGGTTTTCTGAAGTGTTTCAGAGCCAGAAAGAGTGAGAGAGGTTGGATTGTCACCTTTGTACGACCTCTCCTGATCCTTTAATCACCGACTCTCTCTCTCTCTCTCTCTCTCTCTCTCTCTCTCTCACACACACACACACACACACACACACACACACACACATCTCCCTTGTTCCTTCTCCAAGTTTAGAATCAATTTGCAAAGTTGGAATCTGATGTCATTTAAGGTCTCAGTCATCGGAAAGGCTCTGTAAAGGTTAATTAGCTGAACAGTCCCTTCAGTCTGCGCTGAAACGACTCGCTGTCTGATCTCCGTCTCCACGTGTGAAGCGCTGAGATCTGATCTCACAAAACAAATGATTCTCGGATGAAAAACAGGCTATATTTCTGTAACAGACAGGTGAAGTGTCAGGGCTGGAATTAACCACGAGGAGGACCATGAACAACTGTTCAAATCGTCTTAATCACGCAGCATCGTGGCTACCACGCCGGAAAAGAAACACAGACTGTAAACATGTCCGAAGTGATAAAAAAAAAAAAGTTTTGAGAAAAACACTAATATTATTGTTAATAAGCTAACACGAGCGCCGTGGGCTTTAAAAAAAACCAATCAGGTGACCTCTTGGATTTCTTTCTTGTTCCTTCTCCAGATCACTGTAACGGCCCGCTGCTCTCGCTTCTTCCTCCCACGTCGTTCCACAGCTCGTCCGTCTCCTCGGAAAGTCATGCAGGCTATTATGCTAAGCTAAACAACAGAGACGGTGAGTCAGCAGATCACACACATACACACATATACACACACACACTGCTTGAATAGCTCTTTTGAAGGACTCTGTGGATTTGTTTTCTTTCATTAGACCCAATTTATTTAATAAATAACTGAATTATGAGTCGTTTCTGTTCAAACCTGAAGTTTAACCGGCTTCTTTTTATCGATATTCTCCTTACTTTTTATTTTCCTTCTCTTTTTCTCTCAAACTCATCACTGTTTCTTCCTTCTGGCGGCTTCTTTTCCTTCTATCCCCTCATCTCACTGTCCTTCATTTCTTCCTTCCTTCCTTTCTTTTTTTCTGGAAATGTAACTCGTGTTAATTTACAGGTTTTCTTCGTTATTGTTTTTTCAGGATTAATTCATTCATCCTGTCAATTTATTTACGTTTTTTTTTTTCCCCCTCTCCTCAATGGCTTCTTGTGATTTATGCGCATATTTACGCCAGATGTGGCACCAAAACATCGTGATGATGATGATGATGATGATGATGATCAATATGGCCTTTTACATCAGACACGTATTTATCTCTTCAGAGTTTGGCTGCTTTCGCACTTTTTTTAAATTCTTTTTTTATTTAAAAATGTATTTCTTTATTTAATTTATCTGATAAAAAGCATGCGGTTGAGATTACGGGGCTAAACTGCACTGTTCTGTTCTGTTTATATTTACTTTACTGTTTATACGGTGATGAACGTACGCAGGATCATCAAAACTCAAAAAATTGTCTTCCTGGCTTCACGTTTCTGCCGGTTGCCATGGTTACACCGGTACCCCCCCAGGCTAGTTCCACATTAAAGACACAGCTCGCTACAGAACGTATCGAAGCGTCGAATCGGAAGATTCGGCCGTTCCAAATATGTTTATTACGTAATCCTGTTTTTGTTGAAGTAACTTATATACACAATAATCCCCTTTATGAATGTGTTTACACTTGAAAAAATCGGCTTTAATTTTTTTTTTTAATGTGTGTGTGTGTTAGGAGGTGGAGGTTGGAGGCCTGATCACACGGACCGCCTGCGCTGGTTGCAGGTCGACCTGCGTGAGAGGATGGAGATCATCGCCGTGGCGACACAGGGTGCTTCCGGCAGCTCTGATTGGGTGACCAGATACACGCTGCTGTACAGCGACACAGGAAGAGACTGGAAACAGTACAGACACGAGGATTACGCTGGAGTGAGTCACTTCCTGCAACAAACAGATAGATAGATACGTAGATAGATAAAAAAAAAAAAAAAAAAACAACAACTCAGAGAATTCTCATACAGTGAAATATTCCTGAATAATAATAATAATCTTTATTTTATAAAGCGCCTTTAAAGCAGCTTCTCATACATAAAATCACAGTGCACAGAAAAATTAAACGAATAAAAGTTAATAAGAACAAAAACAACAACGTTAATAATAAAAATGATTAGAAAACGATCGAAAAAGACATCAGCAGTCGAATGCAAGTTTTAAAAAGGGCGTCTTGAGAAGAGCTTTAAAAATGCCAGAAGTCTGGGCTTCCCTGAGTTCAGGAGGAAGAGAGTTCCAAAGTGAAGGAGCGGAGACAGGAAAAGCCCCGTCACCTGTAGATTTTAAGCGGGTTTGTGGAACAGTTAACAGATTACACTGTGAGGAGCGCAGTCTGCGATTCGGGGTGTAAGGGATTAATAAACCAGATAAGTATTACGGAGCCAATCCATGTAATGCCTTGTATGTCAACATCATGAGCTTGAAATCGACACGGAACCTGCCCGGGAGTCAGTGCAAGGACTTCAAAACAGGAGTAATATGGTGACATTTCCTGGTTCCCGTCAGGATCCGGGCGGCAGAGTTCTGAACATATTGCAGTTTGTTTATTGCGGTTTTAGAAATTCCGGCTAAAACGGCGTTACAGTAATCCAGCCGTGTGACAACAGATGAATGAATCAACTTTTCAGCGACGGATAAGTTTAGCACTGGGCGTAGTCTGGATATATTTCTGAGATGAAAAAAAGGATGCCTTCACAGTGCCCTGAACAAAAAAAATGAAAAGTGAGGCTGGGGTCAAAAATTACACCAAGGTTCCTCATCTTACTTTGGGTCTCTAGAACAGAGCCGACAGCGGAGCCGCTTTGCGAATTCGATGACGGGAACCTGTAAGCATAACCTCAGTTTTCCCGCCGTTCAGGCATAGAAAGTTATCGTTCATACATGTTTTCATCTCAGAAATACATTCAGAACGATAACAAGCATCAAAGTTTTCACCAGATTTAGAGTGAATGTAGATTTGGGTATCGTCGGAGGCCGAGCGATCGCAGCAGATGCCCAAGTGTAGATAGATAAATATTGAAGAGTAGAGGGCCTAGAACTGAACCCTGAGGAACACCAGTGAGCACAGAGCTAGTGTCAGACCTAAAGCCACATATAGAAATAAACTGGAAACTGTCAGTAAAATAGGATTTAAACCAGTTTAAAACTGTCCCGGACACACCAAAAACACTTTCAAGGTGGGTAAGTAAAAGACCACGATCCACAGTATCGAAGGCGGCTCTAAGGTCAAGAAGAATAAGAAGTGAGGTAGCTCCAGAATCAGAGGCCATCAGCAAGTCATTGGTGACTTTGACCAACGCCGTTTCAGTGCTGTGAAGTTTACGAAAACCTGTCTGAAGGGGTTCAAAGAGGTTATTGGTTGTAAGATAAGTACAGAGTTGAGAGGCAACAACACGCTCAAGTATTTTTGCCAAAAACGGAAGATTTGAGATGGGACGGAAATTGTTAAAATCATCCACAGAAACATTTTCTCTCTTTGGTACAGGTGTAACAGCAGCGGTCTTTAGTACTGCTGGAACGACCCCCGTCTCCAGTGATTCATTTATAATGCTGAGGATAGTAGGGCAGCACACAGCCAAGCACAATTTGAATAAATTCGTAGGAACTGGATCCAGCAAGCAAGTATCAGCCTGAATAATCCTGACTGTTTCAAATAATCCTGATTTCTTCAAATAATCCTAATCGTTTCAAATAATCCTGACCGTTTCAAATAATCCTGACCGTTTCAAATAATCCTGACTGTTTCAAATAATCCTGATCTCCTCAAATAATCCTAATTGTTTCAAATAATCCTGACTGTTTCAAATAATCCTGACTGTTTCAAATAATCCTGATCTCCTCAAATAATCCTAATTGTTTCAAATAATCCTGTTTCAAATAATCCTGACTGTTTCAAATAATCCTGACCGTTTCAGATAATCCTGATTTCTTCAAATAATCCTGACAGTTTCAAATAATCCTGACTGTTTCAAATAATCCTGACTGTTTCAAATAATCCTGACCGTTTCAAATAATCCTGACTGTTTCAAATAACCCTAATTTCTTCAAATAATCCTGACTGTTTCAAATAATCCTGATTTCTTCAAATAATCCTAATCGTTTCAAATAATACTGACCGTTTCAAATAATCCTGACTGTTTCAAATAATCCTGATCTCCTCAAATAATCCTGATTTCTTCAAATAATCCTGACCGTTTCAAATAATCCTGATTTCTTCAAATAATCCCAATCGTTTCAAATAATCCTGACCATTTCAAATAATCCTGACTGTTTCAAATAATCCTGACCGTTTCAAATAATCCTGACTGTTTCAAATAATCCTGATTTCTTCAAATAATACTGACCGTTTCAAATAATCCTGACTGTTTCAAATAATCCTGATCTCCTCAAATAATCCTGATTTCTTCAAATAATCATGACCATTTCAAATAATCCTGACTGTTTCAAATAATCCTGATCTCCTCAAATAATCCTGATTTCTTCAAATAATCATGACCATTTCAAATAATCCTGACCGTTTCAAATAATCCTAATTGTTTCAAATAATCCTGACCATTTCAAATAATCCTGACTGTTTCAAATAATCCTGACTGTTTCAAATAATCCTGATTTCTTCAAATAATCCTAATCGTTTCAAATAATCCTAATCGTTTTAAATAATCCTAATCGTTTCAAATAATCCTGACCGTTTCAAATAATCCTGATCTCCTCGAATAATCCTCATCCTTTCTATTAATTGCGATATGAAGGTAAGTGTAATAGATTTATTGTACAGTGTAAATGCTAGGATTGACGTTCAATCCTCCGGATAAACTGATAGCCGTCTCGGGCTCTGCAGAGGTAAAACCTCACTCAGCGGCTCAGCTCGAATTTACTCTGCGGCCGCTTCTTCTTCTTTTGTCTTTCTCTCCGTTCACTCGTCTTATTTTGACAACTCTGGAATCGATTGGAGGAGTCACCGGAGTCAGAGGTTGCTTTGCCTCCACGTTCGGAGGAAAAACAAGCGGGCTTCACCTTCTCCCGAATCGATACGAGACATTTCAGGGTTTGATCACTGGCCGGCTTGTTCCCTGTGGTGCTGACACTCAGAGAGAGAGAGACATGGAGAGAGACAGACAGGTATGCTGTCGTCTGTACGTTTGAGCGTATCTCAGATAAGACGGAGTGATACAGATGGACTGACCGGATTTTCTCGTCGTTACAGAGCTGTCGTCTTTTTTTAGTCTGCGTCTCTGCTGGAGACGTCAAGACACTAATTGCTTCAGCAGCAACACTTTCTCTGGGAAAAACTCTTTGAAGGTGTCGAGCTCTTAATTGGACTGGGACTGAAAAGCGCCAGGATCTTTTAGAAGGCGTAAAGAGCTCCTTAACTTCGCTTAGCTCGGAGGATTTCCTCAGGCTACGCTAATAGCGAGCTCCTATGCTAGCATATAGTTAATCATGTGACGCTGTAGGGCAAGAACTTCCTGTTAGCTCTGTGTGTGTGTGTATTTTAATTGACTCTATATTCACATTAATACACTAAGCAAGTGACATTTCTTTGCAGTTTTTTTTTTCTTGATGAGTTTTAAATCAGCAGCTAAACCCATGACTGTGGCACATCCCAATTTGTGCTCCAAAATGAAGTGACAATTCACAAAAGAAGTTGCACTAATTAAAAAAAGACAGAAAAGTTAGCCTGGAGGAAAAAAAGGAAACTTTTCTTCTGCATAGCATGTTCTGGGATGCTAGTTAGCATTTCAGCGCAGTGACGGAAAGAAAAGAAAAGGTTTACGTGAGGGGGCGGAGTTAATTACAGTAGGTTTGATAAGTATTATTAGTTTTAGATTTGGGTATAAAATGTAAACAAATAACGATGATCCCACTCGCTAGAATTCCTACTGTTTTGGGTTTAGCGCTATAAAATTTCTTTTTAAAAAGCTGCTGTTGGGACGAGGAAGCTAAGAAACGTCGTTATTAAACGGAATGTCAGAACTTTGCGTAATATATCCTGTAAATAAACTGACTATATATTTCAGGGAGAAAAGTATAAACCTCACACTGAAAAATTATCGGAAATCTACTTATTTCATTGGATACATCGGATATAAATTTGCATAAAATGTTATTAGGTATAAAGAAAAAAGTCTGACTTGTAATTTCCACTCAGAAGTTGGGAATTATGCTTTTTTTTACCAGTTGGAAGTTTGGAATTACTTCGAAAGGTGGGGGAGGTGTTTTACAGTTTTTCCTAGTCGGAACTTGAGAATAACAGTTTTTCCCTGTTGGAAGGTGAGAATTACAATTTTATTCAGTGTGCATGTGGGAGTTATGGCTTCTTCCCAGTCAGAAGATGGGAATTATGGTTTGTTCCCGGTAGGAAGGTGGGAATTATGGTTTGTTCCTGGTCAGAATGTGGGAATTATGGTTTGTTCCCGGTAGGAAGGTGGGAATTCTGGTTTGTTCCTGGTCAGAATGTGGGAATTATGGTTTGTTCCCGGTAGGAAGGTGGGAATTCTGGTTTGTTCCTGGTCAGAATGTGGGAATTATGGTTTTTTCCTGGTCAGAATGTGGGAATTATGGTTTGTTCCCGGTAGGAAGGTGGGAATTCTGGTTTGTTCCTGGTCAGAATGTGGGAATTATGGTTTGTTCCCGGTAGGAAGGTGGGAATTATGGTTTGTTCCTGGTCAGAATGTGGGAATTATGGTTTGTTCCCGGTAGGAATGTGGGAATTATGGTTTGTTCCTGGTCAGAATGTGGGAATTATGGTTTGTTCCTGGTCAGAATGTGGGAATTATGGTTTGTTCCTGGTCAGAATGTGGGAATTCTGGTTTGTTCCCGGTCAGAATGTGGGAATTCTGGTTTGTTCCCATGGGATTATAGTTTCTTCCTAGTCGGGAGTTGTAAATGACATTTTCCCCAGAATGTAGGTACAAATGGCATTTTTCCCACTTGGAAGGTTGGAATGATGTTTTTCTTTGTCGTTTCTATGTTGTGTTTTTTTTTTTTTTTTTGTCAGGTTTTCCCAGGAAACACAGACGCCGATGGTGTGGTCCATCACAAACTGCCGCACGCCATCCGGACACGTTACCTGCTTTTCCTGCCGCAGGACTGGAGCGCCGAGGGATGGATTGGCCTGCGAGTGGAAGCGTATGGCTGCTCCTACAGTGAGTGTGGAATTCACACACCTGCAACCTTCATTTGACCCCCCCCCCCCCCACACACACACACACCCCTCAAGGGGAGAAAGTAACCAGATGAAACCTTGTTGGCGAGTTTTATCAGTGTCCAGACATGAGGTACATGCAGTACAGACTGTGATGTGAAATCGTACACGTGGGGGAATTATTATTCCTATTATTTCTTTGTCTGCCATTTTGGAATACAGACTGACATTTATCCGGCAAACAAAAGGAAATCAATCGCTCATCTAGAGAGATCCTCAAAAGATGCCGGCCGTCTCCGAGCTGAATTATTTATAACAGTCTCCTTGCTTGTTTACGGCCTCGATGGCAGCTGCCCGTTTAACAAACTCGCACACACACGCACACAGTCAGCAATAAAGTGCATCTCCGGTAAATTTAGGTGTAAATCTGTAAGCCTTTAGAAACATCGCATGAATAATATATAACTTTAGAACGTGTGTTTTAGCACAACGCAGCAATGACGGTAAAAAACACCTGAAAAAAACGCCTGGGGGGGGGGGGGGGGGGGGTTTGTTAGCTTAGCATCAGAGGGAACTGAGGCGAGAGCTGAAGGCAGATATGTCTCTGGCAAAATAGTAAAAACCAGCTCTAAAAGTTTTTAAAAAACCACCACCACCTTTTTCCTGTAGAATACTTGGTTAGTACTCGTTATGCTAGCTGTTTTCCTGTAATTTCGAAACGAAGTGTATTTTATTAGCAATCTCCATACAAGTTGTATTGTTGCATGCTAGCTGCGTTTCTGTGGCCTGAATCAGATTTTATTAGCATTAGTCTCCATGCTAGCTGTGTTATTAAATGTAGCCTGACAGCAGCTTTCCTGCAGAATACTTGACTAGTACTCGTTATGCTAGCTGTTAACCTAGCATCGTAAACTGCAGCGTATTTTATTAGCTGTATTCTCTTCCACCCGGAGTCTGAGGTGAAGCTAGTAGCTGTACATTCTTCAGTTATTTTTATTAGCATTTCTTCACGCTAGCTGTTTTCCTCAAGTCATTTATATTATCAATTAGCACTTCTCATGTTGCCCAGGTTTTTGGTATCACACTAGTTGAACCTGAGATGTGTTTGTGGTGTGTGTGCGTGCGCTGATTTTGACCTCCGGTGTTTGGCTGTGAGGAGGAGGAGAAAGACTGTGTGAAGGACAGCTCAGTTTACCATTTAGATCAAACACGATAAGCCACACGAGCGGACCACACAAGTGTGTGTGTGTGTGTCACTGCTCGATAGCGCTGCTGTGAGAGCGGCTTGCTAGCTATATCACACTAATAAATCAACACAAAGTGTATTTGTGGGTTTCTAATAAGAACCGGTAGATAGTAGTATGTGAATAAATTAGCTAATATTGTCTGTTTTGCGATGCTCAGTTACCTAACAGCTTTTAAAGCCTCTGTTGCCATGGTTACAAACATTAAAAAGTCCTTGTGATAGCGTAACTTAATTCGCATTTTCCAAAGATAACGTCATCATCGGCCACTTTAATCGGAACTTCTCATGCTCAGCTCTCGACCCGTATCTGTATTATTTTGTGCGTTGCGATGCTGATGCGTGATTGGCTGTTCGGATTATTGCACGCATGAGCAGGTGTACAGGTGTACACTACACCTATTATTAAACTTCTAACGTCTAGTGGTTTCATCTTCTCCTATCCTATATGAGCTCTCATTAAGCGTGTAGAAGCTTAATAGTAGCAGAGATAGTGACTATATAGTGACTGCGGGTTCTGGAAAGGCCACGCCCACCAGAAAAACCCAGTAGACACGCCCACCAGCGACCAGTCACCTGCTTGTGTAAATCTGATTTGTACCTGAGGTCACTTACTCTCGGTGAGGCTCCGCCCACGTCCAACCAGCCAGACAGGAAAGCAAACTGAGAGATCTCGGAACTGTGTGTGTGTGTGTGTGTGTGTGTGTGTGTGTGTGTGTGTGTGTGTGTGTGTGTGTTTATGTTTATACTAAGTCACCCCAGCACAAACTCCTATTTATGCCACTGAGAATATTTACCCGACGCTGACACACACTGACTGATTTCTATTTCCAGTGTGTCTGTCAAGGCCAGTGTGTGTGTGTGTGTGTGTGTGTGTGTGTGTGTGTGTGTGTGTGTGTCCGTCCTCTGGAGGTGCAGATTGGATTTGGTCTGGATATTGGAGAAATACAGAAAGTGACAGATCGTCCTCTTTCTCTCTCAGAGGAATGAGAATTGAATCAGACAGACACGGTGCTGCTGTCTGGTTCTCTACGGTTCTCCGAGGGTTCTGTCCAGACCCGAACCCTGCGTGAACCCTCCTTTAATACCTCTGTGCTTAGATTATTAGATTTTTATTAGATATGCTTAGATTAGATTCTGCTCCTATAGCATCTTTATGCTTGGATTACATTCTGCTTTAGGAGATTTGAGTTTGGGATTAGATTCTGCTTTAGGAGATTTGAGTTTGGGATTAGATTCTGCTTTAGGAGATTTGAGTTTGGATTAGATTCTGCTTTAGGAGATTTGAGTTTGGATTAGATTCTGCTTTAGGAGATTTGAGTTTGGGATTAGATTCTGCTTTAGGAGATTTGAGTTTGTATTAGATTCTGCTTTAGGACATTTTGAGTTTGGGATTAGATTCTGCTTTAGGAGATTTGAGTTTGGATTAGATTCTGCTTTAGGAGATTTGAGTTTTGATTAGATTCTGCTTTAGGAGATTTGAGTTTGGATTAGATTCTGCTTTAGGAGATTTGAGTTTGGGATTAGATTCTGCTCCTCAAATAGCTTTATGCCTAGATTGGATTCTGATTCAATAGCCCTAGTGTTAGATCAGATTCTGCCTTAACAGCTCTGTGCTCTGACTCTATTCTGCTCGGTAGTGAACTCTGTGCTCAGATTGGACTCTGCTTTATCAGTATATGTTTGTAAAGAAGATAGAAACTGGGTTTTAGGAGTAAACCCCGTGGTCTTGTGGTTCCTCAGAGTCGGACTTGGCGGATTTCGACGGCAGGAGCGCTCTGCTGTACCGCTTCAATCAGAAGTCCATGAGCACGGTGAAGGACGTGATCTCTCTGCAGTTTAAGAGCGTGAGATCGGACGGCGTGCTGGTCCACGGCGAGGGTCAGAGAGGAGATTACATCACGCTGGAGCTTCAGCGCGGCCGTCTGGCCTTACACATCAACCTGGGTGAGTCCTGAGCGCTCACACTCACACGATGACGATCAGTTACACGGTTTAGTGTCAGATCCGGCGGACACGCCCGCTCTCTCCAACACACGCCCGCTCTCTCCAACACACACTCGCTCTCACACACTCGCGCTCTCACACGCCCGCTCTCTCCAACACACGCTCGCTCTCACACGCCCGCTCGCTCTCACACGCCCGCTCTCTCCAACACACGCTCGCTCTCACACGCCCGCTCTCTCCAACACACGCGCGCTCTCACACGCCCGCTCTCTCCAACACACGCTCGCTCTCACACGCCCGCTCTCTCCAACACACGTGCGCTCTCACACGCCCGCTCTCTCCAACACACGCTCGCTCTCACACGCCTGCTCTCTCCAACACACGCTCGCTCTCACACACTTGCGCTCTCACACGCCCGCTCTCTCCAACACACACTCGCTCTCACAAACTTGCGCTCTCACACGCCCGCTCTCTCCAACACACGGTCGCTCTCACACACTCACGCGCTCACTCGCCCGCTCTCTCCAACACACACTCACTCTCACACACTCACACGCCCGCTCTCTCCAACACACTCTCACACACTCACACGCCCGCTCTCTCCAACACACACTCGCTCTCTCACACGCCCGCTCTCTCCAACACACACTCGCTCTCACACTCTCACACGCCCGCTCTCTCCAACACACACTCGCTCTCACACACTCGCGCGCTCACTCGCCTGCTCTCTCCAACACACACTCGCTCTCACACACTCACACGCCCGCTCTCTCCAACACACGGTCGCTCTCACACACTCACGCGCTCACACGACCGCTCTCTCCAACACACTCTCACTCTCACACGCCTGCTCTCACACTCGCGCTCTCTCCAACACACACTCGCTCTCACACACTCGCGCTCTCACACGCCCGTTCTCTCCAACACACACTTGCTCTCACACGCCTGCTCTCTCCAACACACACTCGCTCTCACACACTCGCGCTCTCCAACACACACTCGCTCTCACACACTCGCGCTCTCCAACACACACTCGCTCTCACACACTCGCGCTCTCCAACACACACTCGCTCTCACACACTCGCGCTCTCCAACACACACTCGCTCTCACACACTCGCGCTCTCCAACACACACTCGCTCTCACACACTCGCGCTCTCCAACACACACTCGCTCTCACACACTCGCGCTCTCCAACACACACTCGCTCTCACACACTCGCGCTCTCCAACACACACTCGCTCTCACACACTCGCACTCTCACACGCCCGCTCTCTCCAACATACACTCGCGCTCTCACACGCCCGCTCTCTCCAACACACACTCGCGCTCTCACACGCCCGCTCTCTCCAACACACACTCGCTCTCACACACGCCCGCTCTCTCCAACACACACTCGCGCTCTCACACGCCCGCTCTCTCCAACACACACTCGCTCTCACACACTCGCGCTCTCACACGCCTGCTCTCTCCAACACACACTCGCTCTCACACACTCGCGCTCTCACTCGCCCGCTCTCTCCAACCCACGCTCGCTCTCACACGCCTGCTCTCACACGCCCGCTCTCTCCAACACACACTCGCTCTCACACACTCGCGCTCTCACTCGCCCGCTCTCTCCAACCCACGCTCGCTCTCACACGCCTGCTCTCACACACCCGCTCTCTCCAACACACACTCGCTCTCACACGCCTGCTCTCACACGCCCGCTCTCTCCAACACACACTCGCTCTCACACACTCGCTCTCACACGCCCGCTCTCTCCAACACACACTCGCTCTCACACACTCGCGCTCAGACGCACGCTCTCTCCAACACACACTCGCTCTCACACACTCCCGCTCTCACACGCCCACTCTCTCCAACACACACTCCCGCTCTCACACACTCCTGCTCTCACACACTCCCGCTCTCACTTGCCCGCTCTCTCCAACACACACTCGCTCTCACATACTCACACGCGCGCTCTCTCCAACACACGCCTGCTCTCACACGCCTGCTCTCTCCAACACTACTGTGGTTGTGTTCTTCTCCTCACTTCATCTCATCTCTGTTCAGGCAGGCAGCTGTGAAATATCCCTTCTTCTCACTTTTTTTTTCTGCTCTTCAAACTGCTCATCATACATCTTTTTCTCACTCTGTCTCTCTCTCTCTGTCTCTCTCTCTGTCTCTCTCTCTCTCCTTATTCCCTTCTAATCTTCCCCTCCACTGAATCTTAACACTCAGCCATCACACTTTAACAGTAAAGGTCACGGTATATGGTTACGCCACAGCGCTCCTGAATTCTGCATTCTGATTGGTCAGAAGGTGTTGATTAGTTTTATATAACAGCAGCTTTTCTTTGCGTTAATGAGCTCATTCTAATACGTTATCGTTACTATAGTAACAGCGCATTCACTTTTACAACGGGGCCAAGAGTAACTCGGAGTCAGATGGGACCAATCTGTACGAGATGCAACACTTACGCAGCACACTGTATGTACATTCTTTTTAATATCTTCTCTTATACGCACTCGCTCTCTCTCTCTCTCTCTCTCTCTCTCTCTCTCTCTCTCTCTCTCTCTCTCCGTAGACGATGCTAAAGCTCATCCCAGTAGTGCTCACGTCTCCATCTCTCTGGGAAGTCTCCTGGACGACCAGCGCTGGCACTCAGTCCTGATCGAGCGCTTCAACAAGCAGATCAACTTCACCGTGGACCGCATGACGCGCCACCTTCGCTCCGGAGGAATAGGGGACTCGCTGGAGGTCGACTACGAAGTGAGCATCTGATTTTTATCCCTGTGATTTTCAAGTTTCAGATGTTAGCAAAATTTCCCTAACACTCCGAACGTTTTTTTTTTTTTCGTTTTTGTTCGTATCTTCTTGGTTTCACAAAGCTCAGCATCGGCGGCGTTCCTCTGCCCGGAAAACCGGGAACGTTCCTGCGCAAGAACTTCCACGGTTGTATGGAGAACCTGTACTACAACGGGGTGAACATCATCGACCTGGCCAAGCGCAAGAAACCACAGATCTACAGTGTGGTGAGTGATATTATTTATCACAGGAATAATATATATATATATATATATATATATATATATATATATATATATAAGCTTTGTGGCTATAGAGCCATTAATCCTCAACATTAAAAATGGCCATTTCTCAAGGTGTTTGATCAGGCTACAGTGTGTCTGATCAGAGCTGCTTTTAATCCGACGTGTCGGTGATCAGACGTCGGCGTGTCGTGCCGTACTTTACTGAGACGGAGATGTGAGAACTCTGGATTAGCGAGCGTTTTCTCTCGGTGTGAGTACTAGACGGCTCTCTCGGGGGGGTTTTAAACTCCAATTAGAGAGAGAAGCATCGTGCCTTAGCCGAGAGAGAGAGAGACGACAGGTCATACAGAAATATTTCCTGACTGAAATATTCTAAAGACATTCGGAGAAGAACTCTGGGGTTTACTCCATTTTATTTAATATCTTTATTCAGGAGAACGAATCAGAGTTTGGTTTCCGGTGGCGTTCTGTAAAACACATATCCACGTTAAGTTACACATACACATAACGGGTACGCAGGTGTCTGGGCTTTCTCTTGCTTACACTTTTGTGTGTATTTCTAAGTCCAAGTCTGCTAAACGCTGACTCATTCTCCCGAATAAAGAGATGAAATAAAATAGAGTAAACCCCAGCGTTCTTCTCAGAACGTCTTTAGAATCGTTCCGTCGGGGAAATATAACGAGACCAGAAATGAACAGAAGTAGAGACGTAAGAAGAAGAATCAAATATTTAATTGTGTTGAATGATTCGGGTAAAAAAAAACACACACACGCACATATCACACAAGCATTCTCATTGTAGTCTGTCACGTCGATCTAATACAAACTCACACGTCAGATTGATTTTTTTAAAATATATGATTAGGGTTTAAAGCTTAAAGTTTGCGCCTCTTTTCCGTCCGCTTTTAAACGTATGAAAGGAAAAATACGCCTCGGTTAATTTTACTCTCTAATGTTTTACGAAATAAAGTTTGGACGCAGTTCTGAAGTTCCGAGGGGGTACAAACTTTTGCACACGAGTCGGATTCACAGTGCGTTTCACCGTTAAGCTCTTAAAACATTGTACGCTATAAGGAAAATGTGCGACACCTGACTCACACTGTGTGTGTGTGTGTGTGTGTTATTGTTACATATTTAAATTTTCTTGATTTTATACCAAGAGTGTACAAACTTTCGCACCCAGCTATAGCAAATCACGTACAGTAACTCTTACGTCATGTACAATTTCTCTGACGTGTGTGTGTGTGTGTTACAGGGTAACGTGACCTTTTCCTGCTCAGAGCCTCCGGCGGTCTCAGCCACGTTCCTGAGCTCCAGCAGCAGTTTCCTGCAGGCTCCGGCGGATTTATCGGCGATGACGGAGACGGACAGCGGTGAGACTTCGGGGTGGAGCGCGGGTTTCCAGTTCCGTACGTGGAACAGAGACGCCATGCTGATGTGGATCGGCCTGCAGGGCGTGGAGAAACTCGTGCTGCTACTGAGCGACGCACAGCTGAGGCTCACACACCACCGATCGGCGCTACAGAGCTCCGAGATCACCGTCGGTCAGCAGTGTGTGTGTTTGTGTGTGTGAGAGAGACAGTGCACACTTAATTAACGTATAATCAAGTGTGATAATTAGCACGCTAACTGTGTCCTCCTGCAGGCCGCAGTCTGAGCGACGGACTCTGGCACTCGGTCTCACTAACGCTGAAGGAAAACCAGGCTTCTGTCTCCGTGGACAATGATTCCCCGTCCAGCATGATGCTCGGACGTCACGCGCGCCCCGGGAACACTGTGCTAATCGGAGGTGAGGGCGTGTGTGCTAACGCTAATCCTAACGCTAATGCGCACCTAAACTGCTGTGAAATATTTCATCATAAGAAGAAGAAGTAGTGAAGATGTGCTACCAGCGTGACTTCGCTAGCTAGCACAAGAAGATGTTTTGTTTTTGTTTGTTTTTTTAATAAATGAAAAGTTTCCAAATATCACAACAAAAAAAAAGAAGGACTAAGTGAAATCAGTGTTTGTTCTGATGACCGAGCAGAGCAGGTGTCTTGGGTTCTAAGGGAGAGTCATTCATAGGCTAGCGTTACGGAGCGCGATTAGCACACCTGGTTTTTTTTCTACCGTCTTTACAATCACCAGGGGGCTAGCGTGAAAGCTAACGCACGCTTCCTCTCAGACACGTGAAGCCGCTAAACTCCTGTGTGCGTGTTCCTTTTCGTTACGTGAGTGGAAATAAAAGGACGCAGGGGTCACACAGCCACGAGTGTACGCTAATGTCATGCGAACAGAGCTGTAAAAGTGTGTGTGTTGGAGACAGTGTGTGTGTGTATCGCTTATAGTGTTTAATGCTTAATCAGTGGAAGAGCAGATGGCGTTCTACATTGTCACTGCTTTGCAGCGCAGCGACGGGGAAATGAAACGTGGCACTGTGCGGCGTCGAGTTACAGAGCGTGACGGTGAGGCCGAGCTGGAGATAAATAAGATAAGATAATACTTTATTAATCCCCAGATGGAGAAATTAGGGATATAGCTGTGAGAAAGCATCACTACAACACCACGGCGTCTGACCCAAACCTCAGCATCCGGGCCGCCGCGATCAGGACCCGATCCACACACTCATACTGAAAAACGAGTTTACAGAACGTCCAGCACCGTGCTAATAATACGATTAAAGGAATGACATAAATATTCATCTTTATAATGTCAATCTCTGTTATTAACTGACGCCCTGGAAGCCCCGCCCCCGCCCGTCTCACGTTATGTAATACGTCACGTCTCCATTTTGAAGCTTGAAAGAAAACAGCAACTAGGCATTAACTTAGGTTTATTCACTTCATGTTTGTCCTTAGGATGCCCAGCATCAGCAACCAATCAGGGCTGTCGGAACCCCACGCTGGCCTATCAGGGCTGCATGCGCTCCATCGTCCTCAACAACCGTCCACTTGACCTGTACCGTGTGCAGCAAGGCCTTCTGGGTAACTACAGTGGGCTCCAAATCGACATCTGCGGCATACAAGACAGGTAATGAAACGTTCTTCAGTGTTTGGCTTTAAACAGTTAACAAGTGAACTAACCTTATTGCAAATAATTTAATAATGAACTCGCCTTATGGTAAACAATTTAATAGTGAACTAACGTTATGGTAAACAATTTAATAGTGAACTAACGTTATGGTAAACAATTTAATAGTGAACTCGCGTTGTGGTAAACAACTTAATAGTGAACTAACGTTATGGTAAACAATTTAATAGTGAACTAACGTTATGGTAAACAATTTAATAGTGAACTAACGTGGTAAACAATTTAATAGTGAACTAACGTTGTAGTAAACAATTTAATAGTGAACTCACGTTATGGTAAACAATTTAATAGTGAACTAACGTTGTGGTAAACAATTTAATAGTGAACCGCGTTATGGTAAACAACTTAATAGTGAACTAACGTTATGGTAAACAATTTAATAGTGAACTAACGTTATGGTAAACAATTTAATAGTGAACTAACGTTATGGTAAACAATTTAATAGTGAACTAACGTTATGGTAAACAACTTAATAGTGAACTAACGTTATGGTAAACAACTTAATAGTGAACTCGCGTTGTGGTAAACAATTTAATAGTGAACTTACGTTATGGTAAACAATTTAATAGTGAACTAACGTTATGGTAAACAATTTAATAGTGAACTCGCGTTATGGTAAACAACTTAATAGTGAACTCGCGTTATGGTAAACAACTTAATAGTGAACTAACGTTATGGTAAACAATTTAATAGTGAACTAACGTTATGGTAAACAATTTAATAGTGAACTAACGTTATGGTAAACAATTTAATAGTGAACTAACGTTATGGTAAACAATTTAATAGTGAACTAACGTTATGGTAAACAATTTAATAGTGAACTAACGTTATGGTAAACAACTTAATAGTGAACTCGCGTTGTGGTAAACAATTTAATAGTGAACTAATGTTATGGTAAACAATTTAATAGTGAACTAATGTTATGGTAAACAATTTAATAGTGAACTAACGTTGTGGTAAACAATTTAATAGTGAACCGCGTTATGGTAAACAACTTAATAGTGAACTCGCGTTGTGGTAAACAATTTAATAGTGAACTAACGTTATGGTAAACAATTTAATAGTGAACTAACGTTATGGTAAACAATTTAATAGTGAACTCGCGTTATGGTAAACAACTTAATAGTGAACTAACGTTATGGTAAACAATTTAATAGTGAACTAACGTTATGGTAAACAATTTAATAGTGAACTAACGTTATGGTAAACAATTTAATAGTGAACTAACGTTATGGTAAACAATTTAATAGTGAACTAACGTTATGGTAAACAACTTAATAGTGAACTAACGTTATGGTAAACAACTTAATAGTGAACTAACGTTATGGTAAACAATTTAATAGTGAACTAACGTTATGGTAAACAATTTAATAGTGAACTAACGTTATGGTAAACAACTTAATAGTGAACTCGCGTTGTGGTAAACAATTTAATAGTGAACTAACGTTATGGTAAACAATTTAATAGTGAACTAACGTTATGGTAAACAATTTAATAGTGAACTAACGTTGTGGTAAACAACTTAATAGTGAGCTAACGTTGTGGTAAACAATTTAATAGTGAACTAACGTTGTGGTAAACAATTTAATAGTGAACTAATGTTATGGTAAACAATTTAATAGTGAACTTGCGTTATGGTAAACAATTTAATAGTGAACTAACGTTGTGGTAAACAATTTAATAGTGAACTAATGTTATGGTAAACAATTTAATAGTGAACTAATGTTATGGTAAACAATTTAATAGTGAACTAATGTTATGGTAAACAATTTAATAGTGAACTAACGTTGTGGTAAACAATTTAATAGTGAACTAATGTTGTGGTAAACAATTTAATAGTGAACTTGCGTTATGGTAAACAATTTAATAGTGAACTAACGTTGTGGTAAACAATTTAATAGTGAACTCACGTTGTGGTAAACAATTTAATAGTGAGCTAACGTTGTGGTAAACAATTTAATAGTGAACTAACGTTGTGGTAAACAATTTAATAGTGAACTAATGTTATGGTAAACAATTTAATAGTGAACTTGCGTTATGGTAAACAATTTAATAGTGAACTAACGTTGTGGTAAACAATTTAATAGTGAACTAACGTTATGGTAAACAATTTAATAGTGAACTAACGTTGTGGTAAACAATTTAATAGTGAACTAACGTTGTGGTAAAAAATTTAATAGTGAACTAACGTTATGGTAAACAATTTAATAGTGAACTAATGTTATGGTAAACAATTTAATAGTGAACTCGCGTTGTGGTAAACAATTTAATAGTGAACTAACGTTATGGTAAACAATTTAATAGTGAACTTCCGTTATATTAAACAATTTACACGTGAACTAGTATTATTTGACGTGAAGGTTTGTGATTTCAGTTAATAAAAGTGATGATGAGATGAACACTGATATCCAGGAATTCTTCAGTCATGAATCTGTAAATAGGACTAATCTGCTGTGTCATTCTGAAGGATTTGTAACCTTAGCAGCACGACTCACGCATACTAAACACGCCAAAATGGCCAAGTGTGTGTGTGTGTGTGTGTGTGTGTGTGTGTGTGTGTGTGTGTGTGAAGAGTGTGTGAAGTTCAGAGCAGCGGCCATAGCCTTCACACCTCAGAGAGAGTGGAGTAGATGATTAGCCAGGGAGAGTGGAGATTACAGGCATTGTTCAGAGAAATAGCACCTCGCTAAGTGGTACTTACTTACGTGTGTGTGTGTGTGTGTGTGTGTGTGTGTGTGTGTGTGTGTGTGTGTCTCATTGCACACTCCCTCATGCAGAAAACAGCAGCACACTGATTTGAAAGGATGGAGACAATCACTCCATTATGGACAGACGGATTAAGAGACAGAGAAGAAAAGAGAGAGAAAAACAGTCAGAGAGATAAAGATAAAAACAGAAAGATAGATAGAGTAAGAGAAATGCTAGCGCGTGTGTTAGCCTGTTTACTATAACGCTAGTGTGCGTGTTAGCGTGTTTACTGTAACGCTAGTGCACGTGTTTACTGTAACCTTAGTGCGTGTGTTATCATGTTTACTGTAACGCTAGTGTGTGTGTTAGCGTGTTTACTGTAACGCTAGTGTGTGTTAGCGTGTTTACTGTAACGCTAGTGTGTGTGTTTACTGTAACGCTAGTGCGTGTGTTAGCGTGTTTACTATAACGCTAGTGCGTGTGTTAGCGTGTTTACTGTAATGCTAGTGTGTGTGTTAGCCTGTTTACTATAATGCTAGTGCGCATGTTAGCGTGTTTACTGTAATGCTAGTGCGTGTGTTAGCGTGTTTACTATAACGCTAGTGTGTGTGTTAGCGTGTTTACTGTAATGCTAGTGTGTGTGTTAGCCTGTTTACTATAATGCTAGTGCGCGTGTTAGCGTGTTTACTGTAACGCTAGTGCGTGTGTTAGCGTGTTTACTATAATGCTAGTGCCCGTGTTTACAATAACTCGTTTGTGTGTTAGCGTGTTTACTATAACGCTAGTGCGCGTGTTAGCGTGTTTACTATAAGGCCAGTGCGCGTGTTAGCGTGTTTACTATAACGCTAGTGTGTGTGTTAGCGTGTTTACTATAACGCTAGTGCGCATGTTAACGTGTTCACTATAACGCTTGTGCGCGTGTTAGCATGTTTACTATAACGCTTGTGCGCGTGTTAGCGTGTTTACTATAACGCTTGTGCGTGTGTTAGCGTGTTTACTATAAGGCTAGTGCGCGTGTTAGCGTGTTTACTATAACGCTAGTGTGTTAGCGTGTTTACTGTAACGCTAGTGTGTGTGTTAGCGTGTTTACTGTAACGCTAGTGTACGTGTTAGCTGGTTTACTATAATGCTAGTGCGTGTGTTGGTGTGTTTACTATAACGCTAGTGTGTGTGTTGGTGTCTTTACTATAACGCTTGTGCGTGTGTTAGCGTGTTTACTATACAGCTAATGTGCATTAGCGGGTTTACTATAACGCTAGTGTGTGTTAGCATGTTTACTATACAACTAGTGTACATGTTAGCGTGTTTACTATAATGCTAGTGCGTGTGTTAGGGTGTTTACTATAACGCTAGTGAGTGTGTGTTAGCATGTTTACTATAACTCTAGTGCCTGTGTTAGCGTGTTTACTATAACGCTAGTGCACGTGTTAGCGTGTTTACTATAACGCTAGTGCATGTGCGTTAGCGCGTTTACTATAACGCTAGTGTGTGTGTTAGCGTGTTTACTGTAATGCTAGTGTGTGTGTTAGCATGTTTACTATAACGCTACTGCGTGTGTTAGCGTGTTTACTATAACGCTAGTGCGTGTGTTAGTGTGTTTACTATAGCGCTAGTTTGGAATTTCTGAAAGAGATATTTAAATGAGGGCAGAGATGGTGTGAGGATGACGGACATTTTATGGAATATTTCACCATCAGCAGTAGACAATGGAGCAGAAGCTAACACTGCAGTAGAAGGATTTTAAATATTGTTTGACAAGGTCAAAAAGGCACACATGCCCTGAGGTTCAGTAAAGTTGATCCTAAAATAACAATCCATCACCCTAAACAGGGGCAGGAGCCCCATACAGGGCAACATGGCCGCCGTGCCAGCCGAGGTTTGCCCCTCTGCCAAGGAAGAGAATTAACCTGAGTGATAAACGAGTGGTGTACACCAGAGTGGCCCGCGGAGACGACACTGACAGAATTTACTCTCAGTCTCCGTTTCCTCTCTCACTCTCTCCTGAATTATATCTCTCTGCTCCATTTTTCTTCCTCTGTCTCTTCCTCTCGGCTTCATTCTCATTCCAGCTGGTTCTCTGTTTGTCTTTCCTCTCCCTCCTGACTGTCAGCCTCAAAACTCAGATAAATCTGTTCCTGAGAAACGCTAGTAAAAGATTTACTCATTAACTAGCATCATAGTAATCACGCTAACATACAAACTAGCATTATAGTAAACACGCTAACACACAAACTGGCTTTAAAGTAAACACACAAACTAGCATTATAGTAAACACGCTAACACACAAACTGGCTTTAAAGTAAACACACAAACTAGCGTCATAGTAAACACGCTAACACACAAACTAGCTTTAAAGTAAACAAGCTAAAACACAAACTAGCTTTAAAGTAAATACGCTAACACAAACTAACATTAAACACGCTAACACACAAACTAGCTTTAATAGTAAATACGCTAACACAAACTAACATTAAACACGCTAACACACAAACTAGCTTTAAAGTAAACATGCTAGCGCAAACTTACACTTAACACACAAACTAGCTTTAAACACGCTAACACACAAACTAGCATTATAGTAAACACATTAACACACATAATAGCATTAAACACGCTAACACACAAACTAGCATTATGGTAAACACACTAACACACATAATAGCATTAAACACGCTAACACACAAACTAGCATTATAGTAAAGATGCTAACACACAAACTAGGGTTATAGTAAACGCACTAATACAAAAACTAGCATTAAACACGCTAACACACAAACTAGCGCTATAGTAAAGGCACTAACACACAAACTAGCATTAAACACGCTAACACAAACTAGCGCTATAGTAAAGGCACTAACACACAAACTAGCATTAAACACGCTAACACACAAACTAGCGTTATAATAAACACACTAACACACAAACTAGCTTTAAAGTAAACATATTAACACAGAGACTAGTGTTTATATTCTAAACCACCAACTAGACTAACTGTCTGTTGTTTGCAAGCAGAATATACAGTATGAAAGATTATTTAAGGAAATATTAAATATTTAATGAAGCTGGAATGATAAATGAATGTTTGGATCATTCATGCAACCCGAGCTACTTAGATTTTTGTCTCCAGTGGATATATTACCTACCGCCTTCAAAGGCCATTGATTACAAAATGGAACTTCCTTCCACTTCCTCCTGTGAATTATTGATGAAGAGCTAACTCGGCTTAGCTTAGCATAGCTTAGCCTTGCTTCTTTGTCTTGCCCACCTGGAGTGTTTTGGCTCGATCGGGTGGATCGATGGTATCCTGGCTAACACCCAGAGGACTCAGATACCCACAGACGACTGCCCTGAGTGTGTCTGTGTGTGTGTGTAAAGCATAAGTTTTCAATGGATGTTATTCCTTTAAAGGTATTTCTTTATCCATCAAGGGGGAACTTTTTGCAATATTCAAAGGATCTTGGGGAGGAAAAAGAATGTCATTCCTATAATAATAATCATAATCTTAATATACTTTGTGATCAAGACCACACGTGAAAAGATCGCATTTGCCAGTTGCAGATGGACTTGATTGATGATGGGGTAAATCTCGTTGGCACAGTGGGAGTATTTCCCCTGTATGGGATTCCTGGTAATGTTTTGGGTGAGTGATTGTTAATTTAGGATCACATCCTTTGAGCCTTGGATAGTATATGAGATTGAAGGGTATGAACTGGACATGAACTATACATTTTTCATCAAACAAAAAGGCAGTGGTGGCTTAACGGTTAAGTCTCTGGGTTATTGCTCGGAAGGTCGGGGGTTCAAGCCCCAGCACTGCCACTGAGCTGCCACTGTTGAACACTTGAGCAAGGCCCTTAACCCTCTCTGCTCCAGGGGTGCCATATCTTGGCTGACCCTGCGCTCTGACCCCACCTTCCTGACAGGCTGGGGTATGCGAAGAAAACAATTACACTGTGCTCTACTGTATATGTGACCAATAAGGACTCATTATCATTAAACCATAGTACAGGATTCGGTGCCAAACATCTCGATTGGGGTAGTTGCTGGCCTACTCTGGAGTTCACACAGGAGCTGTAGTTTTCCTCATGGACAAGATGGTTAGCTCTGACAGGAAGAACCTGTCCGACTGTTATATGCTCTGAAAAACTGTTTGGAGTATTCATCCTTCTTGGAGAAGGGGGTGCAGTTGAACAAGACAGTACCTCCCACTGGGCCACAGGGCGGTCAGAGTACCTTGGGCCACAGGCCGGTAAGAGTACCTTGGGACACAGGCCGGTCAGAGTACCTTGGGCCACAGGGCGGTCAGAGTAACTTGGGCCGCAGGTTGGTCAGAGTACCTTGGGCCACGGGCCGGTAAGAGTACCTTGGGCCACAGGGTGGTAAGAGTACCTTGGGACACAGGCCGGTAAGAGTACCTTGGGACGCAGGCCGGTCAGAGTACCTTGGGACGCAGGCCGGTCAGAGTACCTTGGGCCGCAGGGCGGTCAGAGTAACTTGGGCCGCAGGGCGGTCAGAGTACCTTGGGCCATAGGCCAGTAAGAGTACCTTGGGCCACAGGGTGGTAAGAGTACCTTGGGACGCAGGCCGGTAAGAGTACCTTGGGACGCAGGCCGGTAAGAGTACCTTGGGACGCAGGCCGGTAAGAGTACCTTGGGACGCAGGCCGGTCAGAGTACCTTGGGACGCAGGCCGGTCAGAGTACCTTGGGACGCAGGCCGGTCAGAGTACCTTGGGACGCAGGCCGGTCAGAGTAACTTGGGACGCAGGCCGGTCAGAGTACCTTGGGCCATAGGCCGGTAAGAGTACCTTGGGCCACAGGGCGGTCAGAGTACCTTGGGACACAGGCTGGTCAGAGTACCTTGGGACACAGGCCGGTCAGAGTACCTTGGGACACAGGCAGGTCAGAGTACCTTGGGACACAGGCAGGTCAGAGTACCTTGGGACACAGGCCGGTAAGAGTACCTCGGGACACAGGCCGGTCAGAGTACTTTGGGCCACAGGGCAGTCAGACTTAAGGCTTTATATTTTGGTAAAAACAGAGACAGAACTGTGAACTGATCACCACTTGGTGAATGGGATTTGTCACACTGGGCAGTGGTCATATGTTCCTGGTAAACCCAGGAGAACCTTCTTGGTTTGCTTGGGAGCATCTATCAGAAGCTGCAGTAAGAGACAAATTTAGAAACTCCCTGTAGCAGGAAGTCTGATGGTACCTGTCATAACTCTATATTCTGACTCTAAAACATGCTGGTGAAGGAAGCTGTCAAATTAAAGAAGGGGGCTTCTGAGTTATGCACAAAAAGAGAGCAGAAATTCCTGAAGCAGTAGCTGCTGCAGGAGCAAATGCTTGGGCATGGGAGGAGTTTATAGAATCCATTTAATAAGACTTACCAATAGGAGATGAAGATCTTGCACAAGATTGCAAAGCTAACACAGGGTCATGTTGACCTCTCCTTTGGATGATCCTGGAAGCAATGGAAAGAGTGAACTGATGATCTCCTTAGGTGAAATGTCAAGAACTTCTCCATTATGTAATACTGAGTATTGAATTTCACACAGCATTGATGATTGATGTGTGTTTGCTGCAGGTGTTTGCTCAATTACTGTGAGCATGGTGGTGAATGTTCTCAATCTTGGAGCTCCTTCAGCTGTGACTGCTCTGGTACAGGATACACGGGAGCGACCTGCCACAACTGTGAGTCACAGTAATACACACTAACACACGCTAATGCCCTATTCCGGCTAAGATCAACATGGGATGGGTGAGTTTCTAGAAGCTTTATGTTCTCCAAACCCAGATGTTTGTGTCACACACACACACAGTGAGTAAAATTACGTACAGGAAACAACAGTCATGGCTTTGTGGCATACCACCACAGTCAGACGTCCGTCAGCGTAGTATTTCACTTTCTTTTCTGTTTAGAAATTGCCAGGGGCAACACCACTGCCAATCACTATCCGCCACATTAAACAGCTGTGATCAGATCCTTCCTGTGTTTTCCCTGTTTCAGCCATCTTTGAAATGTCATGTGAGGCACACAGATTGGCAGGAAGCTCCTCCGGATTTTTCTCCATCGACCCGGACGGCAGCGGGCCGCTCACACACACTGTCGTGTACTGCAATATGAGTGGTGAGTGTATATACACAAACACACACACATAAACACACACCAGATATAACCTTGATGGTTTGAGTATGTGTGTATTGCATGTGTGTGTGTGTGTGTGTGTGTGTGTGTCCAGAGGAGAAGGTGTGGATGGTAATTGGTCATAACAACTCAAAACCGGTGAGTGTTCAGGGTTCGAGTTTCCAGAAGCCGCATGTCATGAAGCTGAACTACAGTGCATCCCTGCAGCAGCTTACAACCCTGCTTCACAGAGCGCAACACTGCCAACAGGAAGTGGTGTATCGCTGCAGGAAGTCCCGCCTCTTCAACACCTGGGGTAAGAGTTCGATAATCTAAGTAGTCTTCCTGGTTAAATAATGGTATTCGATAAACTGGGAGAGCAAGAGAACCGTATGGGAACTGTAGGAACTAGAGCCGGCAACAATAAAGGGCGCATGGAGAACCACGCTAGTCCAGAACTAGATACAGGAATATGGAAATGGAAACATTTCCATTATTGAAGTACTTAGTGTGCCCTTTTCCCCCAGATGGCACTCCGTTATCATGGTGGAAGGACAGAGCAGGAGAGAAGCGGACGTACTGGGCCGGGTTACTGCCCGGGGTTCAGCAGTGTTCCTGCAGTTTGGCGGAAAACTGCATCGATATGAACCACTTCTGCAACTGCGATGCAGACCGGAGCTCTTGGTGCGACACGTACACTTACAGTCTGTATAACAGATCCTGTCTGAGGTCACGTTACTTCATCTAGCTAATAATACGTTGATCACAGTTACAGTCCTCCATGTTTTTGCTATAAATAAATAATTGTAGAAAAGCTGCTGCGTTTGTGCCGAGTTCAGAAAGGGACACGTTTTATCTGGAGTGTTAGAGATCCGGCCTACTTGGACCACTTGTGACATCAAAAATAAATGATAACCAAATGATGGTAATATTTTGTCATGTTCTAGGTCGTTATTTCGAGTCTCTGTTCTTTCATTTTGTTAATGAACATTTAACGGACATTGAACGCTAAAAGGTACTCTACGTGTGTGCTGTTTCCAGGGAGAACGATACCGGACTGCTGTCCTATAAGGAGCATCTTCCCGTCACCGAGATGGTGGTGGGAGACACGAACCGAAGCGGCTCAGAAGCCGTTTACCGAGTCGGCTCACTGCAGTGCCACGGAGACAGTAAGACGCTCGCGTCATTAAAAATCAAACGAATACCAAATACAATTACAGTCAGTTGTTCTCGTAACAATAGTTCTTTTAGTCCTGACACTTTTCAAGAAGGAATTCGACTCGGATTGTTTCTTCAGTGCGAATGAACATTTCGTTTTTGTGTTCGTTTTGCTCGAACGTATAATTCATAACATATTTAGAGCTATAAACGTTCCCGTTAAAAATACACTGACGGAATGTTCCGGAATTTTACTGGATTTATTTACCAGAACTGTGTTACTGACTGTAGCGGACATGCTGCTGTGCGCTAACACTGAAGTCCGTTACATGGCGTTTTTATTCGTAGGGTTTCTGTGGAACGCCGTGTCCTTCTATCAGGAGTCGTCGTCCCTGCACTACGCCACGCTGCACGCCGAGCTCAGCGTCGATATCTCCTTTTACTTCAAGACCACAGCGCCCTCTGGAGTCTTCCTGGAGAATCTGGGAGTCCGAGACTTTATCCGGCTGGAGCTGAGCGGTGAGGAACTTTCTTAAACACGCGGAAAGGTTTAATAGCGTCTTCCTGTAAGGTGATTTATCCTCCATCTCAGATCTTTTTACCGTTTCATAATCCGACACGCGGATGTTTCATCTTCTTGACGGCGCGGTCGTTCCCGCGAGTGTCATTAATAACATCGTGCACGACCGGTGGCTAATGTTAGATAGTTATCTGATAGTTTGTTCATGAACGAAAGGAATGATACATCCTGAGTGCTCCCGGAATGGTGCAATTTTCCAGAACGTTCTCCTCCATTCATATTGTTCATTACGTTCCATTCGTCACTTCAGAACATTGGGATTCTGTCTAAGGTATTGTTTTGGGGGGTTTTTTGTTGCAAAAATGAGTTCAACAGTGAGATATCTGCATGCTACTGAATATTCTCTTCATGTTTTACATTACAACTGGTGTTTAAAAGCATAAAAATATCAAGTTTGAAGGTAGCCAGATCGATACTTCCAGTTCCAAGGTCTCGGGATGTTCCGGCTAACGTGAGATGTTTATTACTGTAGCTACGAATAATACGCCTGGTCTCTTCCGATTATCTTTGATTGTGACTTTTGGCCCCGCCTCCCCAGCGCCATCGACGGTGGCGTTCTCGTTCGATGTCGGAAGCGGGCCACTGGTCCTGACGGTGAAGTCTCACGTCCCTCTGAACGATAAGCAGTGGCACCACGTCCGAGCCGAGCGGAACGTGAAGGAGGCGTCGCTGCAGGTGGACCAGCTCCCCCTGCGCTTCCTGGAAGCGCCGCACGATGGCCACGCCCGCCTGCAGCTCAACGGACAGCTGTTTATTGGTAGGACATGCCTTTTTATACAAGATATTGGAGTTACTCTCATCAAGGTGACACCTGACCACACCCATTTCATTTCATAGGCCACGCCCTCTCTGTTTTTTGCCACTCGATAGCACCTAGAGTTCCCAGTCATCCACGCCCATGCCTTTAAATCTAATTATTATAAAGTCTCTTTAAATGTCATAAAACTTGCTTCTTTGTTTGCGTCATGTTCTAGTTAAATCACTCACAGTGTTTTACATATTTTCTTGACTAGTTATTTTTATTTAAAGCAGCGCTCCACTGAAAATCCTAATTAGGTATCCCCCTGGCCACGCCCATGCTCAGGTAAACACATCACTCTTCCAGATGTTCGTCTTCAGGCGTTGCTTGATTATAAAACCTGCAATAAATCTTTCTTCCTTCTTTTTGTTTTCGCTGGATTGTTTTGATCACGTTCACACTGTTTGTTTAGAATTATATTATATTTAAATCCAGTCTCCAAGATATATATCATATGCCATACTTGTCCAACTTTTTTCAAATTCCTGACTAAACCTTTTTAATACATTTCGGGAGGTTCCTTCTGGTGATATAAACCCTTATTGTTTTATTATTGGACTATATTATTTTATTATTTATTTCATTTCTGGTCATTAGTAAGTAATTATGTAGTAACTATACTGTCCTGCTAAAATGACTATAATATATATAATCAGTAAAAGACTGCAGTGTCAGTGTGACCGAGGCTGTGAGAGGGTTTTTTTTAAATTTATTTTGAATTATTCACACGTCCACCCCTCGTGCCCCTGCAGGAGGAACCGCCTCCAGGCAGAAGGGATTTCTGGGATGCATCAGAGCGTTAACTATAAACGGGATGAGCCTTGACCTGGAGGAACGCGCCAAAATGACCCCGGGGGTGAGCGCGGGGTGTCCGGGTCACTGCAGCAGCCAGAACCGACTGTGCCACAACCGAGGGCGGTGTATCGAGCGGAACAGCGGATACGTGTGCGACTGCACACACTCTGCGTACGGCGGACCGCGCTGTCAGACCGGTGCGTCATCATCACGCCGCTGACGGTTTATAACCCTCATAAAAACGCCAAGACGCTCCTTCTTTATTCAAGATCCCCAGCAAAGTCATTCCCAATCCCAAAATAGCTTCACTGTTACTGTATATACGCTCACTACACAGGGCAGAGCGTAATCCTCGTACGCCTGCTTCGTCCCGAAGGTTACGCGCAAGTTCCTCGGTAACCATAAACGGATAAAAAGTGCACGTTATTCTCTAATTAACTCAATAAACTGCTGCGGTGTAAGAAGAATGAAAACACTTTGGAACATGCGGTGAACGGGAAAATAATAATCAAACTTTGGGGTGGTACGATTAAAGTATTGGCGCCCTGCTACTACACTACACTTTACTGTATGTAACTCCCCACTAATCCGTAGTTTCGCCGCAACCGCCAAAGAAGTTCTTCTCTCGTCGTGACGCGAAGCGGGAAAGCCGCTGATTTAGTAGATAATAAAGACGGCAAGCGTGTAAAAGCGCCCGTGAGATCTGTGATTACGTGCAGAACAGTCTCTGGCGTCTCTTTTATGTCTCTCAGTGTGTATTTTTATCCCACGATTATTCACAATTATAACTCAAACTGTGTGACGGGAGACATCGAGTGGGCTGTAAAAGTCTGATCAAGAGGTGAAAAGATGAGAAAATGACTGCCCCTCCCCCCCTTCTCTCTCTCCCTCTCTCTCTCTCACTCTCACTCAGCCACTTCTCCTCCTTAATGAGGTGTCTATTACCATAATCTGGCATCGCCGGTGAGAATTTCCTGCAGAAGGTTGCGACCCGGCTCGTCCTGACGGAGTCTCGCTGTCCGTCGCACCACATCAGAGCAAATTCAGTGCTATGTCAGGTCGCTACGCCAGTCAAACCTCTCTAATTACGTCTCCTCTCCTTTCCTTTCTTCCTTCTGAGTGCGGCGCTTTTTTTCATTTTAATTTCTTTTTATTTAAATGTTTTTTTTTGTACAGTTTTTCCAGATGTAATGAGCGAAGAAACCCGGCCATGTGCGAAGCAACTCGGCTCAGACTCTGAATAATTTAGCATACGTTTAAACTTCCGTCTCTCCGGGTTTATTTGACGCGTTTTTGTTCATTTTTTTTTTTTTCCCCCGTCTCGGAACATTAGCAGGCTGATAGCAGGAAGGAGAGGAAAGCGGAGCGGAAAGCCGAACCACTTCACAAACTCTAGCCACCGTGGACAATTTTGCTTAAGTAAACTGAAGTTGTGGGAAAAGTCGCGAGCACTAAACCCCGCCCCTGATCCTGAACTTAACCCAACTTAACCACGTTCATCAAACAAGACACAGAAGGTCATGCACGGAGTACACATGATTTAAATCGAGACCTGCTAGCTCCGCCCCCTTCCACTCATTTATATTCGTGAATCTTCAGACTTTATTTATTTATGTTGTTTATTTATTTCGCAAAAAAACGTACAAATGTTAACAATTAAATGATGCACGAAAATTTAGAACCGCTACAAAGTAACACTTGTACACTTTGTACGCACAAATTACTTCATTAGACATCTCTCGAGTTCGTTTCAACACCTCCATGTTCTTTTCTTTGGTCTCTAGAAGTCTCTGTGTCCTTCGAGAGCGGCACGTCGGTGACCTACACGTTCCAGGAGCCGTTCTCGGTGACGCGCAACACCAGCGTTCAGTCGTCGGCCATCTACGCTCAGAGCAGCAGGTCTCGGGAGAACATCGCCTTCCGCTTCCTCACGACCAAATCGCCAGCCATGTTGATGACGGTCACCACGTACCAGCAGCAGTACATGGCCATCATCCTGGCTCGTAACGGTATGCGTGCTATCGTGCTAGCTAGCAACACGCTAACATGCTAACTAGAAACATTTATCATTTAGATTTGTTATTATTAGTGAGGTAGCTAGTTACCCTGGGTTATATTTCTGTATTTTAGGTTATCGTTAAATATTCTTTCTTTCTTTCTTTCTTGCTGTGTATTTGTCTAATTTTCTGTTTGTTTGTTTACAAAATTTCCTTGTCGTTTTCTTTTTGTATTTAGCTCAGTAGTTCTCTTTGTAGTAAACATTCATTATATTGTGTAGTTGTTGTTATTGCAGTTTGTACTTGTTTATTTTTAATATTTTCATTGGATTTACATTAGCTTTATTTGACGTCGGTTATGTGGGTTTTAGAGCGTTTTTGTTTTTTGCTTTGTTTTTATAGACTTTTGAGTTTGCAGTCTGGTGTGTGGTGTAAAGTGAATTAGCAAACGTTAGCAAAGGTTAGCCGGTCCTCAGTAATTAGCGAGAAGACAGAGAGGAAGTGTCGTGTTTGTGAAAATAAAACTGAGTCAGAGAGAGAGAGAGCGAGAGAGAGTGCAGTTGTATTTGAGTGGAAGACGCTCTGAGGTGGTGTGTGTTTTCCCGCTCGTCTCTCAGGGAGTTTACAGATTTGGTATAAACTGAAGCGGGAGATGGAGCCGGACGTGTTCACGGCCACCGAGTACAACCTCGCTAACGGCCAACTGCACCGAGTCCAACTGCACAGAGAGGGCGGGGACATGTACGTCCAGGTACCAACACTGCGTTTCCTGTCAGCTGTTATTAACACTCATTATATATAACACACACTTATTAACACTCATTATATAAAACACACGCTTATTAACACTCGTTATATAAAACACACGCTTATTAACACTCGTTATATAAAACACACGCTTATTAACACTCGTTATATAAAACACACGCTTATTAACACTCGTTATTTATAACACACGCTTATTAACACTCGTTATATATAACACACGCTTATTAACACTCGTTATATATAACACACGCTTATCAACACTCGTTATATATAACACGCTTATTAACACTCGTTATATATAACACGCTTATTAACACTCATTATATAAAACACACGCTTATTAACACTCGTTATATATAACACGCTTATTAACACTCGTTATATATAACACGCTTATTAACACTCATTATATAAAACACACGCTTATTAACACTCGTTATATATAACACACGCTTATTAACACTCGTTATATATAACACACGCTTATTAACACTCGTTATATATAACACACGCTTATTAACACTCGTTATATATAACACACGCTTATTAACACTCGTTATATATAACACACTTATTAACACTCATATATAACACACGCTTATTAACACTCGTTATATATAACACGCTTATTAACACTCGTTATATATAACACACGCTTATTAACACTCGTTATATATAACACACGCTTATTAACACTCGTTATATATAACACGCTTATTAACACTCGTTATATAAAACACACGCTTATTAACACTCGTTATATATAACACGCTTATTAACACTCGTTATATATAACACACGCTTATTAACACTCGTTATATATAACACGCTTATTAACACTCGTTATATATAACACACGCTTATTAACACTCGTTATATATAACACGCTTATTAACACTCGTTATATATAACACGCTTATTAACACTCGTTATATATAACACGCTTATTAACACTCGTTATATAAAACACACGCTTATTAACACTCGTTATATATAACACACGCTTATTAACACTCGTTATATATAACACACGCTTATTAACACTCGTTATATATAACACACGCTTATTAACACTCGTTATATATAACACACGCTTATTAACACTCGTTATATATAACACACTTATTAACACTCATATATAACACACGCTTATTAACACTCGTTATATATAACACGCTTATTAACACTCGTTATATATAACACACGCTTATTAACACTCGTTATATATAACACACGCTTATTAACACTCGTTATATATAACACGCTTATTAACACTCGTTATATAAAACACACGCTTATTAACACTCGTTATATATAACACGCTTATTAACACTCGTTATATATAACACACGCTTATTAACACTCGTTATATATAACACGCTTATTAACACTCGTTATATATAACACACGCTTATTAACACTCGTTATATATAACACGCTTATTAACACTCGTTATATATAACACGCTTATTAACACTCGTTATATATAACACGCTTATTAACACTCGTTATATAAAACACACGCTTATTAACACTCGTTATATATAACACACGCTTATTAACACTCGTTATATATAACACACGCTTATTAACACTCGTTATATATAACACACGCTTATTAACACTCGTTATATATAACACACGCTTATTAACACTCGTTATATATAACACACGCTTATTAACACTCGTTATATATAACACACGCTTATTAACACTCGTTATATATAACACACGCTTATTAACACTCGTTATATATAACACACGCTTATTAACACTCGTTATATATAACACACGCTTATTAACACTCGTTATATATAACACACGCTTATTAACACTCGCTATATATAACACACGCTTATTAACACTCGTTATTTATAACACGCTTATTAACACTCGTTATATATAACACACGCTTATTAACACTCGTTATATATAACACACGCTTATTAACACTCGTTATATATAACACACTTATTAACACTCATATATAACACACGCTTATTAACACTCGTTATATATAACACGCTTATTAACACTCGTTATATATAACACACGCTTATTAACACTCGTTATATATAACACACGCTTATTAACACTCGTTATATATAACACGCTTATTAACACTCGTTATATAAAACACACGCTTATTAACACTCGTTATATATAACACGCTTATTAACACTCGTTATATATAACACACGCTTATTAACACTCGTTATATATAACACGCTTATTAACACTCGTTATATATTATACACGCTTATTAACACTCGTTATATATAACACACGCTTATTAACACTCGTTATATATAACACACGCTTATTAACACTCGTTATATATAACACACGCTTATTAACACTCGTTATATAAAACACACGCTTATTAACACTCGTTATATATAACACACGCTTATTAACACTCGTTATATATAACACGCTTATTAACACTCGTTATATATTATACACGCTTATTAACACTCGTTATATATAACACACGCTTATTAACACTCGTTATATATAACACACGCTTATTAACACTCGTTATATATAACACACGCTTATTAACACTCGTTATATAAAACACACGCTTATTAACACTCGTTATATATAACACACGCTTATTAACACTCGTTATATATAACACGCTTATTAACACTCGTTATATAAAACACACGCTTATTAACACTCGTTATATATAACACACGCTTATTAACACTCGTTATATATAACACACGCTTATTAACACTCGTTATATATTATACACACTTATTAACACTCGTTATATATAACACACGCTTATTAACACTCGTTATATATAACACACGCTTATTAACACTCGTTATATATAACACACGCTTATTAACACTCGTTATATATAACACACGCTTATTAACACTCGTTATATATTATACACACTTATTAACACTCATTATATATAACACACACTTATTAACACTCGTTATATATAACACACACTCATTAACACTCATATTACACACTTAGTAACGCTCATTGTTATACACGCTTAGTGGCGCTCATTGAAATACACGCTTATTAACACTTATTATTAATACACACTTATTAACGCTCATTAACGCCTCCTAATTTCTCTTCCTCTCTCTCCTCAGGTGGATAAGGATGCGAGTCAGAAGTACGGCCTCTCCACAGACCAAGAGTTAAACCTGATCCGCTCTCTGACACTCGGCAAAGTCACCAGTAGGAAGAGAGTTTTTTACAATGATATTTTAATACTTAGCTAATACTAGCTACAGTAACCACATTATCTAGACCTTCTTTCTTTCTTTCTTTCTTTTTTTTTACAAATTTGCTTTCGTTAGTTAGCTAGATAACTTGTTTATATCTTAATAATTTCAGTACAGAAGTGAGACAAACACAATCATAAAGTTGTAACAGGAATCTTTTCTCTGACTTTTACTGAAGCCTTGGCGTCTCTGTGGTCCTCAGGTCGAGCGGGCGTGGATGAGGAGGTGCTCCAGGCAGGAGCAAAAGGTTTCATTGGCTGCCTCTCATCGGTCCAGTTCAATCACCTCGCTCCTTTAAAAGCGGCCATTTTGAATCGAGGAAGCTCACTAGTCAGCGTGCTTGGGAATCTGGTGGAGTCCAACTGTGGAGAGCTGGCTGATAGATCCCACTCACACTCACTGTCAGGTAACAGCTACACCTGGGACACCTGAGTTAGTGTGAGCTGAATGGGCGGGGCTTAGTGTGAGTCTCTTCTAGTGATGTTCTAGCACATTTGTCCTAATAAGACATGTCTTTGAGTGTTCATGTAAGCAAATGAGAGCTGCTCTTGCGTGGGTGTGGGCTGAAGACCATGTATGGGAATGTGGGTGTGGCTCTGAGAAGCAGCAGCTCAGTAGTATCGGTTGCTTTCCTCTCCTCCTCTCAGACCACACAGATGGAGAGAAGCGAGGGAAGGAGCGTCTGAAGAACTCTGAGCCGAGCGACTCGGCCGTGATCGGAGGTAAACACCGCCGCTGCCCGTCGCCGTATCCCATCATCCTCTCCTCCTGTCTTACATTCTGTCCTGTTTCTTCTCTACTTGTCTTACTCTCTGTCTTACTCCCTTATTTTATGTCTCCCTGATTCACTCTGTGCGTGTTTGTGTGTGTGTGTGTGTGTGTGTGTGTGTAGGTTTGATAGCAGCCTTGCTGCTGGTCGTGCTATGCATCATGGCAGTGATGATGCGTTTCCTGTTGCGTTTTCGGCGCGAGCGTTCCCGCCAGCCCAAAGAGAAGGACCTGCGGGCTCAATCGGAGCTCAGGGACAGCAGGAAGGAGTATTTCATATGACCCCTAAATGACCCCTCGGCTGAGTAACCCTAAATCACCCACGCCATTAGGGAGGACGGCAGGAGAGCCGCTAGTGCCCTTGATCTTTGTTCCCTTCCTCCATAAGCTCAAGCTTGTTTCTGCCCTCTATAAGCTCGACCATGGGAAACAGGACACGGCCGAGCAATGGAGAACGAAGCCACCTTTTCAAGGGAGAAAATAATACTTTACACGACCTTTGACCTCATGAACCCCTTGCTGAGTTTAGGGAGGAGACCAGAGACTATCAGGACACAGATAGTGCCCTTGATACTCGTTCTCTTCCTCCCTCCCTTCCATTTCCAGCCAGGGCTGATCGGCCGGAATGACACACAGCCAGCCATGGCCACGGAGAACAAAGCTGCTGTACCAAGGCAGACAGGAGTACTTTACATGATCTTTGACCTTTTAAGCTTATAAATGGAGCAGGGATTGGGACACAGCCGAGGTGATGCAGTGGAGGTAAACGTGATGTGAAGGAGTACTTCATATGACCTCTGACCCCAGTTAGGAGACCAGTCAATCGCTCAGTGGGAAACACACACACACACACACACACACACACACACACACACACACACAAATGGCACATTCACTAAATGCAGAGTGAAGAGCGGAAGTGTTCTCATCAGTGGCTGTTATATAATAACGTTATAAAATGTTATATAATAACGTCGTTTCTCACACTCCAGTCATTACATTAATGAGAGTATTATTAGTATTAACACTAACACCATTAACATTGACATCAACAACATTAACACTAACACCATTAACATCAACAACATTAACACTAACACCATTAACATCAACAGCACCAACATTAACATAAACAGCATCAATAACATTAACACCAACACCAACAACATTAACAACAACATTAACATGAACACCAACAACATTAACAACAACATTAACATGAACACCAACAACATTAACAACAACATTAACATGAACACCAACAACATTAACAACAACATTAACATGAACACCAACAACATTAGCATCAACATCATCAACACTGACATTAACTACATTAACATCAACATTAACATCAACAACATTAACACAGACATTAACAACATGAACATCATTAACATCAACATTAACACTGACATTAACATAAAAAACATTAACACTGACATTTACGACATCAACATTAACATCAACATTAACACTGACATTAACGCATTTAACAACATCAACATTAACATCAACAACATTAACATAAAAAACATTAACACTGACATTTACGACATCAACATTAACATCAACAACATTAACACTGACATTAACTACATTAACATTAACACTGACATTAACGACCTCAACATTAACATCAACGACATTAACAACATGAACATCATTAACATCAACATTAACACTGACATTAACGACGTTAACAACATCAACATTAACATCAACAACATTAACATAAAAAACATTAACACTGACATTTACGACATCAACATTAACATCAACGACATTAACAGTGACATTAACTACATTAACATCATTAACATCAACATTAACACTGACATTAACAACGTTAACATTAACATCAACAACATTAACACTGACATTAACAACATGAACATCATTAACATCAACAACATTAACAGTGACATTAACTACATTAACATTAACACTGACATTTACGACATTAACATCAACAACATTAACAGTGACATTAACAACATGGACATCATTAACATCAACATTAACGACATTAACAACATCAACATTAACATCAACAACATTAACACTGACATTAACAACATCAACAACATTAACGACATCAACAACATTAACACTGACATTAACAACATTAACATCAACAACATTAACACTAACACCATTAACATCAACAACATTAACAGCGCCGCCACCAACAACATTAACATTATCAACACCATTAACACTGACATTAACAACATCAACATCAACAACATTAACGACATCAACAACATTAACACTGACATTAACATCAACAACATTAACACTAACACCATTAACATCAACAACATTAGCAGCGCCACCACCAACAACATTAACATTATCAACATTAACACCACCACCAACATTAACATTACCATCAACAGCAGAGCTCCATTTGATCGTGTGAAGTTCTTTCGCGTGGTGAGATGTTTCAGTGGTGTGGGAGCGGATTTATCGCCTCTGTGTCGTAACACACTGATGTTTTTACTGAACATCAATCACAGCTGTAAATCTGTCGCTTACAAGACAGACTGTTTATAGCTGCTGTAACCTTTTACACCACAGCAGTTTGTCAGCGAGGAGATATTTTATTTACTAAAGAATGGAACATCCTACATTTCTATTGGGTTGTTAGTAGCGGTTGTCCTGTTCTCTTACGTTACCGCGGCTATAAACAGACGTTACCGAGAAACCGCAAAGAAGAAGCGTAAACTCGTCTATCCGGGAGAAGTCCTGTTACAAGGCACCGACACTGGAGACTCCTTCCATCAGTGTTTGTGTAAACGTCGTCTTACGTCTTCTTATCGACGTTTATTTAAACAGCGTTTATGTACGAGTCCCTGTTACTATAGAAACGTGTTGGAACGAGCGCGTTAATGTAAAGCCCTGATTTCCAGCTGTCAGAAAATTCTTCATTAATAATCAACACCTGACGACCAATCATCATCCGGAACCCCGGATTTAGCTCGGCGGCATCTGCGTGTCTGTATGCCGAGTCAGAGATTCAGAGCAACGTCTCGTCTCTTTCCTGTCGTCGTGCCGATGCCGAGGCGTGTCAGGCTGAAAGCAGAGAGGCGAACGTGTCAGATGTGTATCCAGCTGTGATCTACGCAGATGTCAGCGCGTGACGGCACGGAAATGACAAACTTACGCTCCAAACGCCTGGAGATCAGAAGCTGTGTCTGATTTAGCGCAGCATCCATCTCCACATGGATAAACATCAGACAGGTTTGATTTCAGACCGGCAGGGTTTTTGTTTTGTTGAGATGCTGTACAGAAGACAGTTCAGCCGCGGTTTATAGAACGGAAATACGAGCATGCATTCGGGTCCGAAAGTCCAAGACCAGCAGCGGTGTTAGAACTTAACACGCAAGATCCAAAACAATACGATAAATTCCCCGATTAGCCGTTTGAGAGATCTCTAGTTGTATCTCGGTGAAAAGCCCGAAATCGAAATCTCCTAATCTGCACAGTGGATGAAGGAAAACCCTACTCAATCTTAATATTATTGTCCTTTTTGTTTGTTTGTTTCTGAGATGCGGTCACTGACGTTCAGACCCGCTAGCGATGTTTCCGCAGGACGTTCGATAACATCGCGCGTTTTTTCGTACAAGCTTGGAAGGCGCCAATACTTTTTCCCTCATCAAAAAAAATCCTGATTCCACAAAAAGAATACGCGAAGAAAACAAAGCATCCGCCCCCGACTGTACACAGCCCGCCCCCCTTCTCTTTCGCCTTACAAACCGTTACTGCACGGCCTTATTTGCATACTGGAACCTGATTGGCTCTTACAAGTGATGCAGTAACTCTCCTGTGCTGTTTGCATGCGCGTGCAGTAGCAGTGACAACTGGGTACAACTGTTGTCTCGTGACCTCATTTGCATCCCCGAACCTGATTGGCTGTCACAATTGATGATGTAATAACCCTCTCGTGTGAAGTGTTTAGCTGCAACGATGATGTGGCAAAAAATTTTACGTCGAATTGATTGACCCTCCCCCAAACCCAAATTATATGTAAATTAGCTTTGACACAGAATTCTTCATACAGCGTGAGTTAGAACTTAAAAAGCCGAACAAGCCACACCCACCAGCTAGATGCTTCATAGGGCTGTGAAATAGAAAGGCAGACGGCAACAAACACTAAATTCTTAGGAATTCTAACAGGCGGTGGCAATTTTATTTTGGAGTGTTAACCCCGCCCCCTTTCTGCAGCCTTAACCAATCAGGAACGAGTTTCCCTAAAACAGCACAGAGCAGGGATCGCCACTCGATGGTAGTGTTAGCATCACATCGAACACTTTCTCTCTACACTCCTAGAAAAATCCACGCACACACACACACACACACACACACACACACTCTGTAGAATGTGTTAAAATGAATAAGGTGTTTATTTTCAGCCTGTTTTCTATGGCTAGAGTTGTACAGCTGTATGGTTCATAAATGTATATTTATTAACAATAAAAAGAGACGTTTTTACAAGGTCACGTGCTCCATTTGTGTCTCTTCTCATCGTAGCACAAAAAAAAAATGGCTAGGAATGGGGTTAGCTGCAATATTAAGGCCATGACTAGCGCTATTTGCTAGCGTGCTAGCTTTTGCTAGTAGTAAGATATTTACGTCTCAGAGGTGATGTCGGTCCTGTGCTATATTCGCAACACACCTGTTTTGCTGAGCGCTGTAAAAAGAGAAGGAATCGTGGTTTGCATAACGCTTTACGTTGGGGAATTTAACGTTTAGCTCCTAACAGATTTAGTGAATTAGCATAAGCAGCAGTTTGGAAACTTGAGAACAATCGAGCGTCGTTAACGGCAGCAAACGCGTGAATAAAAGAAATTGAAAAGCTAGTGGATTAAAACAAGACTCTTTTGAGTTTTATACTCGTTTCTGAAAGGAAATTAAGTTTACATGAAGGAAATATAAGAACATTAGCATTAACGTTAGCATTTTGTGTGTGTGTGTGTGTGTGTGTGTGTGTGTGTGTGTGTGTGTGTGTGTGTTTAAGTAGGTCTGACAGGAATGATTTATAATTTGCTAATGTTAGAATTTAGTTAGTGAAACGAAGAACTCCTGTTTCTAGTAAAGTCCATCCACTTGGCAGCCATCTTGGCCACGCCCCTTAGCGTTTCCTTTTAGCTGAAACCTAACACTGCTTATCACCCTGAGAACCCCGTCCCTACTGAGAAGCACGGCGGTGGCAGCGGGGTCTTCATCGGCGAGGAAACGGCTCTCTCTGTCTTTCTCTGTCTCACGCTCTGTCTCACTCTTTCTGTCTTTCTCTGTCTCACGCTCTGTCTCACTCTTTCTGTCTCGCTCTGTCTTTCTCTGTCTCACGCTCTGTCTCACTCTTTCTGTCTCGCTCTGTCTTTCTCTGTCTCACTCTCTGTCTCACTCTTTCTGTCTCGCTCTGTCTTTCTCTGTCTCACTCTCTGTCTCACTCTCTATGTCTTGCTCTGTCTTTCTCTGTCTCGCTCTCTCTGTCTTTCTCTCTCAATCTCTGTCTCACTTTCTCTGTCTCGCTCTGTCTTTCTCTGTCTCACTCTCTCTCACTCTCTCTGTCTTGCTCTGTCTTTCTCTGTCTCGCTCTCTCTGTCTTTCTCTGTCTCGCTCTCTGTCTCACTCTCTCTGTCTCGCTCTGTGTTTCTCTGTCTCACTCTCTCTGTCTCGCTCTGTGTTTCTCTGTCTCACTCTCTCTGTCTTGCTCTGTCTTTCTCTGTCTCGCTCTCTCTGTCTTTCTCTGTCTCGCTCTCTGTCTCACTCTCTCTGTCTCGCTCTGTCTTTCTCTGTCTCACTCTCTGTCTCACTCTCTCTGTCTCGCTCTGTCTTTCTCTGTCTCACTCTCTGTCTCACTCTCTCTGTCTTGCTCTGTCTTTCTCTGTCTCGCTCTCTCTGTCTTTCTCTGTCTCGCTCTCTGTCTCACTCTCTCTGTCTCGCTCTGTGTTTCTCTGTCTCACTCTCTCTGTCTCGCTCTGTGTTTCTCTGTCTCACTCTCTCTGTCTTGCTCTGTCTTTCTCTGTCTCGCTCTCTCTGTCTTTCTCTGTCTCGCTCTCTGTCTCACTCTCTCTGTCTCGCTCTGTCTTTCTCTGTCTCACTCTCTGTCTCACTCTCTCTGTCTCGCTCTGTCTTTCTCTGTCTCACTCTCTGTCTCACTCTCTCTGTCTCGCTCTGTCTTTCTCTCTCGCTCTCTCTGTCTCACTCTCTGTCTCGCTCTGTCTTTCTCTGTCTCACTCTCTGTCTCACTCTCTCTGTCTCGCTCTGTCTTTCTCTCTCGCTCTCTCTGTCTTTCTCTGTCTCGGTCTCTGTCCCGCTCTCTGTCTCGCTCTGTGTTTCTCTGTTTCAATCTCAGTCTCACTCTCTCTGTCTCGCTCTGTCTTTCTCTGTCTCGCTCTCTCTGTCTGTCCCGCTCTGTCTTTCTCTGTCTCGCTCTCTGTCTCACTCTCTCTGTCTCGCTCTGTCTTTCTCTGTCTCACTCTCTCTGTCTGTCTCGCTCTCTGTCTCACTCTCTCTGTCTCGCTCTGTCTTTCTCTCTCGCTCTCTCTGTCTTTCTCTGTCTCGGTCTCTGTCTCGCTCTCTGTCTCTCTCTGTGTTTCTCTGTTTCAATCTCTGTCTCACTCTCTCTGTGTCGCTCTGTCTTTCTCTGTCTCGCTCTCTGTCTCGCTCTCTCTGTCTTTCTCTGTCTCACTCTCTCTGTCTTTCTCTGTCTTACTCTGTCTCGCTCTCTCTGTCTCTCTCTGTCTTTCTCTGTCTCTTACTCTCACTGTCTCGCTCTCTCTGTCTTTCTCTGTCTCGCTCTCTGTTTCATTCTCCGTCGTTCTCTCTGTCTTTCTCTGTCTCTTACTCTCAATGTCTCGCTCTGTCTTTCTCTGTCTCGCTCTGTCTTTCTCTGTCTCACTCTCTGTCTCACTCTCTCTGTCTCGCTCTGTCTTTCTCTGTCTCTTACTCTCACTGTCTCACTCTCTCTGTCTCGCTCTGTCTTTCTCTGTCTCTTACTCTCAATGTCTCGCTCTCTGTCTTTCTCTGTCTCACTCTCTCTCTCACTCTCTCTCTCTCGCTCTGTCTTTCTCTGTCTCGCTCTGTCTTTCTCTGTCTCACTCTCTGTCTCACTCTCTCTGTCTCGCTCTGTCTTTCTCTGTCTCTTACTCTCACTGTCTCGCTCTCTCTGTCTTTCTCTATCTCGCTCTCTGTGGTTTTCATTCTCTGTCAATCTCTGTCTTTCTCTGTCTCACTCTGTCTCACACTCTCCGTCTTACTCTCACACTCTCTATCTGTCTGTCTCTGTTTCACCCTCAGTCTTTCCGTCTTACTATCACTATCTCTCTCTCTCTCATAGCCTCTGTCTCTCCCTCACACTGTCTGTCTCACTGTTAGTCTTTCTGTCTCTCTCTTACATACTCACTGTATCACACTTTTGTTTCACCCTCACTCTGTCTTACCCTCATTGTCTCCTCCTCCTTCTCTCTGTCTCCCTCTCCGTCCTCTGGTTGTTTTCCCCCTAAAGAGTGATGCATCAGTCAGGAACGTCAGCATTTTTCCAGACAGGTTCTAGATCACGGGCGCTTTTTATTTGGCAGAACCGTGATGGATTAAGGCGTAAAGCAGGACGAAGGGAATAAACGTGTCGTGTCGCCCCGCGTTGTCTCCGCAGGTCTTACATCAGCACCACTGCAATCTTTATTCTAAAATCTTTAACGTCTCTCCTCATGAGCTCCTCCTCATCAGTCTGATCGTCTCTCCTCGTCCCTCCTCGTCTCTCCTCAGCACGGAAAGGACAGGAAATGTCCTCTGGCTCTCAGCCGTTATTATAACACTGTAAGGCGCCCAAAACATCTTTTTTTTTTCTGTAAAACCTCAGAGGCACAGAGGTGCCAATACTTTCATCCTAAAGGGGGGGGGGGGGGGGGGGGGGATCAATTCTTGATTTTAGATTAAATAAACAAACAAACAAACACATCCTCACTAAATATCTTGAAAACTCATCAAAAACGTATGAATATGCAAAGTAAATAAAAGCAATGAAATAATTAAACAGATAAAACCACATTTAAAAATAAACAAATAAATAAATAAATACCGTTGTCTATTTCGATTCTAATTCTGTAAACGAACTTATTCAAATGTTCCCGTTTTGAACGACAAAACAAACCAAATCGCGCGAACAAATCAAGAAAACTACATAAAATGCCACTAGACAATTTAAAAAGGCAAACAAACAAACCATAAACATGTCTCCATATAGAGTAATAAATAAACAAACAAATGTACAAACAAATAAACAGTCATTAGAGATTGGATAAACACCTCGACAGAGAGGTGCCAATATTTTTTACCAACATAAAAAAAAGACAGACGATCCAATTCTACGAATAAGCAGTAATAAGGGGGGGTGCCAATACTTTTACACTCATCCCAAAAAAAAAAATCTTGATTTTATACAGTACCTCCATGCACACGCCCCCTCATCTTTACACACTCCGCCCCCGTTCTCCTTTGCATGCTGCGCCTTGATTGGCTGGTACAGTTTATGTCACAATCGTCACAAATTCTACGAGTTTCTACGTGTTGGGTTTTCAGCAGGGATTTTACGTTGCCATCTAAAAAAAAAAAAAGTTTCTTTCCTGTAGCAGAGCTCGAAAAAATAAAAACACTTTCCAACTCATCGCAGATGCCCTGACGGATTTGTGTCGCACGCAGAGCGGTGTTTAAGTACGTCTTCCGTAATGAGGCTGACTGCAGCGCGGGGGGCGGCGTCTCAGCGCTCATTCTCCGCGCACCTGGACGTGTGTCAGTGATTTGTCCTTTCCGCGTGTGAGTCATCGCACAGCGGCGGAGCAGCAGATGGTGTCCTTTCACTCCACTGAATCAGGAACTCGGAGCGCTAATTAGCGTTAGTCAGAGCGCTGAATAAGACGTCTCGGGAGACGAAAACAATCTCCGCTTCCTTTTTTCCGGCAGCACTGCGCCACGTTCGCTTAAAACGTGTATTAGTGTGTGTCGTGTACCTAACGTTGACCTTTATGTATTTAAAGAACCCCTCCCCCCACACAAAACAAACAAAATGAACAGCTTGTATCACACCAGTTCTGGATTGTGATTGGTCAGAAAAGTGCTGATTCATTTCCTATAAAGTAGTGCGTCACGCAGGTTTGCGTTTCTGCAAGGAAACATCAAACGTAACCCTAATAGGATAAAAAGCACGCCGTGTCGATGTGTAATTAAGTAAAGGAATGAATCGCTGTGGTGGAAGCGGAATAAAACACTCGCTGTTGATTATTTTACTGTAAGAGCACCGCACACGCTGTGTTTATTACTCACACTCGCATAAAATACACACCTTTCACATATTTCCTCCTAAGTAAAAGTCCTCATAGACACACACTTTACTACAGGCAAGAGAGAAATCCCAGATGTCCTCCTAATAGTGCAATCTCATCTGTTTCATTCGCGCGCACACACACACGTTTGGTCATCACATGAGGATTTTTTTTTTCCCCTCCCGGCTGCGGACCATAATAGAGCGAGCGAGAGTGCGAGAGCGAGCTGAAATGAGGGAGGATGGAATAAGCGAGCGAGCATCCATCATTCCTAACGAGGACTCGGCCGAGCGCGGCGTGCGGCACAACTGGGACCTCCGTCCCGCCACATCTGGCCTGATGAGCAGCGTTTTCACCGGCGCGGGTTTCCTCCGAGGGATTTATTCATCTCTCTGCGTCTCGCGCGCAGTCCAATTCAGCAGAGCTTTATCAGCGCTAATAAAGAAAAATCACCACGTTAACGTGTGCGGAGTCAACAATAACAACGTCCCGGATTCAGCCGATAGCCACACGCACACACACTGCTGGTGAAAAGTTCCCGAACGCACCGTATTCGAGGGCTTCTTATTAAACGTTAAGGCTTTTCGATTATTTTTAAGCACTAAAACCAGCTTCCGCACATTTAATACCTGCCCTTCAGATGTATCCGTTTTGCCAGAGTTCCCGAAGCGATTTTCGGCTTTAAGTGACACGTTCCATCGATTTGCACTGACTCCGCCCAGTCGTTTACAGGTTCAGGTGGAAACTCTAACGCACGTGAAATGTACATATTCGTGTGAAACATCTCGGACGTCAGGGTCGTCGCCATGGGTGCGTCCGTGTTGCTCTACTGTAATGTGCGATCGACTCGATGTATTCGGAATCAGTATCTCCCCGGATGGATAAAGAAAGAATGACGCGGCGTCTGGAGACGAAGCAAAAAAAGAACAAAGAAATAAAAATGCACAATGGCTCGTCTCTGCAGTTTTTCTCTGAGGGAGTTCAGAGGGAGAAACGGAAAGATGCAGGATCTCTGGAGAGGTTTTCTTTTTTTTTTAAAACACTATTGGCAGGAAGTCAGCTCTTGGCAGGTGGAATTGTGTGTGTGGGGGTTTTCAGCTTTTTTTTATACGGTGTTCCTCCACTAAAAAGTGAGCGCGTATCCATTAGAGACATGTTCCGTCTCCATTCACGCAAAGTGCTTTGGAGAGAACCGATAAAAGTGTTCAGGCTTTGTTAATTGACGAGCGCAGCGTGCTAATTTAGCGTCGTTATTATTCCGACTTTACGTCGATCGGCGCCGAGGAATAACGCTAACCACTAGCCCAGCTCACTGCTAATGCTATTAGCGCTATGTTAGCAGCAGGGGGAAAAAAAGAAGATTAAAACCTTTTAAAACCCTTCACCTCGTGTGTGTCTTCTCTCAAGTCTCATCCGAGCTCCAGGAGCGCGATTGTTTTGGGGTTGTTGTTTGTTTGTTTACCCAGAATGCATTGTGAGCGCTTTTTTTATTATTATAAAATAAAAGCTAAAACATAGCAGAAAATCCTGTTTATGAATGTAAACAGGGGCAATGAAGCACGCGGTATTTCAAAACACCGGGACGATAGTGTAAGTGATCCGTGCTTCCGAGTCGTCGAGTGCAAAAGTTTGCGCCCCCATCGTATCGCGGTAGAAAAAGTTCACGTGGACGACAGTGGAATACCAAAACTGTTTTTGAACAGAGAAATGGATTTGAGGATGGTGGTACGTGACGTAATTTTGTTCCGAGGGTGTACACACTTTTGCACACGCACTTTGGAAAGTTGTGTCCTATTCTTTCAGTCCTTATTTCACTCTTTCTTTCACTACAGTACTCTCTCTCTCTCTCTCTGTCTGACTCAGGAGAATAAAATCCTCATTCTCAACTCAAAGCCACTGTGTTAGCTCTTCCTCCATATTATTTTTATTCCTTCGGCTAAAATTAAATCAGCGGCAGTGTGATTAACAAAAAAAAAAAGAAAAAAGCCCGACGTACGTTCGATGTCTGTATTTTCCACCTGGCCGGCTTTAGAAAGCTAAACGTGTGAGTCGGAGCAGAAGCGCTGGATAATAAAGCGTGTAATCAGACTGACTGATCGGCGGCTGCTGCTGTTCCTTCCTCAGTCAGGCGTGGTGAAATCTTTAAACGTGCTTTAAATTAAATACAGTATATGCTTAACTCTACAGATGTCACAACATCTGGGGATGATGAGGAAAAAAACACAAACAGTACGCTGAAGATGACTGCTACCGGACTTTAACATTACTGCATGTGGAACACGGAGGTGTGTAAAAACGCCACAAACCCATCCAGCAAAAACGTGTTCATTAGATTATCAAAATAAAACTAGACTGCAAATATGATTAATACTGAGGAAATGTTTTAATAGTTAAGCTTGGAGTATGTTGGGGTTTAATGGTGAGGGTTGGTGTGTGTTGGGGTTTAATGGTGAGGGTTGGTGTGTGTTGGGGTTTAATGGTGAGGGTTGGTGTGTGTTGGGGTTTAATGGTGAGGGTTGGTGTGTGTTGGGGTTTAATGGTGAGGGTTGGTGTGTGTTGGGGTTTAATGGTGAGGGTTGGTGTGTGTTGGGGTTTAATGGTGAGGGTTGGTGTGTGTTGGGGTTTCATGGTGAGGGTTGGTGTGTGTTGGGGTTTAATGGTGAGGGTTGGTGTGCGTTGGGGTTTAATGGTGAGGGTTGGTGTGCGTTGGGGTTTAATGGTGAGGGTTGGTGTGTATTAGGGTTTAATGGTGAGGGTTGGTGTGCGTTGGGGTTTAATGGTGAGGGTTGGTGTGTGTTGGGGTTTAATGGTGAGGGTTGGTGTGCGTTGGGGTTTAATGGTGAGGGTTGGTGCGTGTTGGGGTTTAATGGTGAGGGTTGGTGCGTGTTGGGGTTTAATGGTGAGGGTTGGTGTGTGTTGGGGTTTAATGGTGAGGGTTGGTGTGTGCTGGGGTTTAATGGTGAGGGTTGGTGTGTGTTGGGGTTTAATGGTGAGGGTTGGTGTGTGTTGGGGTTTAATGGTGAGGGTTGGTGTGTGTTGGGGTTTAATGGTGAGGGTTGGTGTGTGTTGGGGTTTAATGGTGAGGGTTGGTGTGTATTAGGGTTTAATGGTGAGGGTTGGTGCGTGTTGGGGTTTAATGGTGAGGGTTGGTGTGCGTTGGGGTTTAATGGTGAGGGTTGGTGCGTGTTGGGGTTTAATGGTGAGGGTTGGTGCGTGTTGGGGTTTAATGGTGAGGGTTGGTGTGTGTTGGGGTTTAATGGTGAGGGTTGATGTGCGTTGGGGTTTAATGGTGAGGGTTGGTGCGTGTTGGGGTTTAATGGTGAGGGTTGGTGTGTGTTAGGGTTTAATGGTGAGGGTTGGTGTGTGTTGGGGTTTAATGGTGAGGGTTGGTGTGTGTTGGGGTTTAATGGTGAGGGTTGGTGTGTGCTGGGGTTTAATGGTGAGGGTTGGTGTGTGTTGGGGTTTAATGGTGAGGGTTGGTGTGTGTTGGGGTTTAATGGTGAGGGTTGGTGTGTGTTGGGGTTTAATGGTGAGGGTTGGTGTGTGTTGGGGTTTAATGGTGAGGGTTGGTGTGTATTAGGGTTTAATGGTGAGGGTTGGTGCGTGTTGGGGTTTAATGGTGAGGGTTGGTGCGCGTTGGGGTTTAATGGTGAGGGTTGGTGCGTGTTGGGGTTTAATGGTGAGGGTTGGTGCGTGTTGGGGTTTAATGGTGAGGGTTGGTGTGTATTAGGGTTTAATGGTGAGGGTTGGTGTGTGTTGGGGTTTAATGGTGAGGGTTGGTGTGTATTAGGGTTTAATGGTGAGGGTTGGTGTGTGTTGGGGTTTAATGGTGTGTAGGGTTGGTGTGTGTTGGGGTTTAATGGTGAGGGTTGGTGTGTGTTGGGGTTTAATGACCATTTCCTGTCTGTCTCTGCTGCTCTCTGAGCCGTGCGCTGACAGGAACATTTCTGAGGAAGCCATTACATGCTTCCTGGCCGTGCTTTTTTCAGAGCTGATGGAGGAGCTAAGACCTCCCACATGATGAGAGCGCACTGAGAGAACGGAAGAAGATTATCAGCCATGAGTAAAGACATGCATGCGTTAGCCCGAGTCGCTGCTGCCACGCCGAGATACGCCCCGGCTTTTCTGACGCCCGCGAGAGCTGCTTTGTGGAAAAGAGCTGATAGGAAGCTCAGAATATTATTTAAATGACTAATATAATAAAATAATATAATATAATATAACACTAAACTCAGGAATACAGGTCAGCGCGTCCGACCTGCACAGAGCGTCCTCACTACATGACAGGAAGTTAAAATGATTACATCAGCTCCATTAGTTTTACTATTTTGATCGAGGGGTAAGGAAGTACGGGGAATTTGTATACATTTTTCGAATGAGAACAGAAAAGTCGCCTGAACGTGCTCATAATCACCTTTCACAAGTGCTTTCACACACTTTTACACACAATTTGTCATGTGATTTCTCCACGATTCGTTTATTTTCACGTGTGATTGTTACGGTCAGGTCATTTATATGATTTACATGCAGTGCAGACGTTTTTACTGTAGATTATTTATGTACGTCATCTGATTTTTTAAAAATCTTTTACATTATTATTTTCTTGGAAATCTACCATCTGGTGAAATGCTTGGGATTTTCCCTGAAAGAGCTAATTGTAGTAAAAAGAGTCATTGTAAATAATTGTATTTGCTGGGGGTTAATTCGTTAGGGTTAGGGGTCAGGTTTAGAGTTAGCCGATAGGGTTAAGAGTTAGGTTTAGGGGTTGGGGTTAGATTTAGACGTTTGGGTTAAGGGTTGGGGTAAGGGTTCGCAGTTAGGGTTAGGGATTGGGGTTAGGTTTAGGGGTTTGGGTTAAGTGTTGGGGTTAGGTTCAGGGGTTAGCAGATAGGGTTGGCGTTAGTGGTTAGGTTTAAGGTTTAGGGGTTGGAGTAAGGTTTAGAGGTTAGGGGTTGGGGTTAAGGGTTGATGTAAGGGTTAGCGGATAGGGCTAGGGGTTAGGTTTAGGGGTTTGGGTTAAGTGTTGGGGTTAGGTTCAGGGGTTAGCAGATAGGGTTGGGGTTAGTGGTTAGGTTTAGGGTTTAGGGGTTGGAGTAAGGTTTAGAAGTTAGGGGTTGGGGTTAAGGGTTGGTGTAAGGGTTAGCGGATAGGGCTAGGGGTTAGGTTTAGGGGTTTGGGTTAAGTGTTGGGGTTAGGTTCAGGGGTTAGCAGATAGGGTTGGGGTTAGTGGTTAGGTTTAGGGGTTGGAGTAAGATTTAGAAGTTAGGGGTTGGGGTTAAGGGTTCGGTTTAAGGGTTGGTGTAAGGGTCAGCGGATAGGGCTAGGGGTTAGGTTTATGGGTTGGGGTTAGGGTTTTCTGATTTCTTCCAACTTCATTTGCATAAATTTGCATGAATCCGGTCACATCGGCCCGATCCATTAGTTCGTGTTTGTAGGAATTTGTGATCGGATTCCCGAACAGTTTGGCGCCTGAACAAACTCTCCAACTTTTTAACTCTATTATCAACTCCTGTGATACAAACTGATAACTACAGACGATTTGTGTTTGTTTATTTATTTATTTATTTTCTTCTTCTGAAATCCATTTCTTTTATTTAAAGCGAGCGAGACTACAAGCCGAAGTGTGCCTGTTCCCAGATCCTTTAAATCAAGTTAATCCCACAGAAAAGAACTCCGAAAGTCAATACAGCGAACACACACGAGTTTGAAGTTTCTGCAGCTTTGTGCAACTAAATGCTATGGATTTTTTTTTTTACGATAGATTTTTTTTTTTTTTTTTTTTTGTGATGGGGGGTGACATCTGCTTTGGAAAGGAACGCTGCGAGACTTGAAGGCTGCGAGACAGAAATTCTTGGACGTCATGAGAAGTTTCATAACTGGAATATTTTTCTCTGTTTATTTTTGTGTGTGTGTGTGTGTGTGTGTGTGTTGGTTTTCTTGTTGTTCGTATGGACACACCTGCAAATGTTAATAAACGGCGAGCGATAATCGAGGGTGGCCGAGGGGATGTTGGGGGTGGGGGGTGGGGGGGGGGCACAATGCACCTGTTTCACAATGTTTCATCCTATTTTGATGATTATACTTTTTAACTGTCTTTCTTTTCTCTTTCCTTCTTGAATTTATTGTCGAACGTTCGCAGTCAGCCATTTTTTATTTTTTTTTTGCACGGATTTGGTAACTAGGGTTAATAAAATGAAACTGCACCGAAACGTGATTGGAATTGTGAGTCATATTCTTTAAGATTATAGTCTAGAAGGTGAAAATCACACACACACACACACACACACACACACACACACATTACATTAATATCAGTGTATCAGACACACTTGACCCTGCATGCGTTTACAATAGATTGATTTTCCCCGCCGAGGTTTCGTACACCAGCGCGTCCATCCTGACTCATTATAGATCCAGATGTGCATCGGTGCGCAGTAAACGGACCGTCTTCAGGGACGCTGCGCTGTTAAACGTCACGCTTATGAGCAGAAATACGCCGGAGCCTTTAAAGGAAACCGCGCCTGAGGGAGTCGTACACAAAGGAACCATCACATAACAGTAACGTCGACGTGTTCGTGTTCTACGGTTCCCTCAGGAGACGTTAACGCCTCACGGTCTGGCGACGAACTTGTACTGATATTAGACTACGCACATAGTAATAACGTCACGTTTAATAACCGGAAGAGTATTATTCGTACGTGTGTGATATTCGTTTCCTCCACTGGATCTCAACCTTCTTCAAAGGGCTTTAAATTCCTATAGTTGCATTTATTATTATACTCCACGAGGAAACTAGCTGAGAGGAAGTGCGGGGGAAGATGCCCAGGTAGTTCCTCCAAGTCGGATGAGTTAGCTCGCTGTGAACTAGAATCTGATGGCCGTGATTTAAAGTTTGGTTTTCTTGAAATATCGGTGTAGAAAAGTTTCTCCCCGCACGCTGTCAGAGAGCCGAGGTGATCCCGCTGAGACGAGCGGTAAAGCCGATTCCAGCTGCGCTTGCTCCACATTCCTCTTTTCACTGTTGTTATTGCGATGGAAATAACGGAATATGGAGTCTGGTGTCGCTGCGACCGAACTTCATCTCTCGCTTAATGCCACCGGTTCAGAATCCCAGACGATGGGATATGATGGAGTTTATTAGTGTGTGTGTGTGTGTGAGAGAGAGAGAGAGAGCTGTGTGTCACTAATACTGAGCGTTTCTCCGGTCTCTCTGTAAATCCTGAACACACACCGAGGAAACAGCAGAGAAATCAATTCTAAACAAACCCACGGAACTCAGGAAAACTTCTGCATTCTGATTGGTCACCAGGAAGGTGTTGAGTCGTTTGCTATAATAACAGCGGTAGCACAGCCGCGAATCACAGGTTTATGTCAATACGTTAGCGTTTCTATAGTAACATCTACTTCACGGGGACTCGTACGTCGGACGCTCCGCTAATAATAAACCGATTTATTTATTTATTTAATCTTTGTTGCGGCGAAGCTGGCTTGTTTTACGTAGCGTGTACGGAAGGAGTCTCCAGTGTCGGCGCTTTGTAACAGTCGGCGGTCTATTATTATTATTTTTTAAATAATAGGGGGTTAGTTAGGTGTTCACGGGTCTTTAGCTCTATTTTGAAGATGGTGAGAGATTCTGTGGTACGGATTGAGGTCGGAAGTTCATTCCACCACTGAGGGACAGTTAGTGTGAATGTTCTGGAAAGGGATCTTGAGAGACGCTGAGTAGGCACTACTCAGTAAGCATTGATTGATCGCAGATCGCTTGAGGGAACGTAAGCCTTCAGGAGAGAGTTGAGGTATGGGGGCGCTGTTCCAGGCAAGGTCTTGTACGTGAGCATCAAGGCCGTGAATTTTGATACGGGCGGCTACAGGAAGCCGGTGGAGGGAGATGAAGAGGGGTGTGACATGAGGTTGAAAACGAGGCGCGCTGCTGCATTCTGAATCATCCGAAGGGGTTTGATGGAGCTGGCTGGGAGACCCGAGAGTAGTGCGTTGCAGTAGACCAGTTTTGCTACGATAAGAGCCTGGACGAGTATCTGTGTAGCCTGTTCGGTCAGGTAGGGTCTGATTTTCTTGATGTTGTACAGAATGAACCTACAGGATCATGCAGGTGTTGAAATGTGGTCTGTGAAGGTCAAGCTGTCATCAAACGTCACCCCAAGGTTCCTGGCCGTCCTGGTCGGCTCGAGTGTGGTCGAGCCGAGATGTACGGCGAGGCCGTGGTTGATTGAGGGGCAGGTTGGGATGACGAGAAGCTCAGATCTTAAGGTGGTGTTCCCTCACCCAGTCTGAGACGTCAGACAGGAACTTGTCCGCAGTTCCATAGCCCCTGTGAGCATGAGGAGGAGTCTGCAGAGGCCATGTGCAGACAGAGTGTACTGTAGGTTGTCTAAATTCTGTACTTTTCTAGCAGTGTGCCGTGGCCTGCACCTGTGGTAAATAACAGGGATAAACCGATGACACACGTTAGTGTGTAAACAAGTAAACAGCAGGAGGAAAAGGGAAGAGAAAAAAGCTGGAGAGAGGGAGAAAGTGCTACTCAGCAGCGCGAGTGGTGTCTCGTCTGTGTCCTTGCTCGGTGGACGAGGGCTGACGCTTCTACCTCAGCGTTTCCTAGTTCTCACGTGCTTCACAGCCGAGCACACCCCTTTAATTAGCAAAACAGTCTAACAGCGTGAACGAGCGAGTCCCGACCGAAACCGAATATGAATGTCTGAGTCAGCTCTAATCTAGCAACGTGTAAACAACAAGGAAGCCGGTTACAGCTTCTCCCTGACAGCCGATGCTAAAACTAGTTTTAACTAAAAAATCATGACATGCTGTTATAGGAAAATGTTCAACATGGCCTCGTCATGTTGAAGTATTCGCACACATTTCATTTTTACCTTCGTGGAATTCGACTTTTTTTCCCATGGAGAATATTTGAAAAAATAGCACTACATATGTATTTCTCTCACTGAAATCACTGTGGGGGTACAAACTTTTGCACTCAGCTGTAAATCGCTCTCGGTCTCTCCCTCTTTTTCTCTCTGTGAGGATATTATTGGTTTTATTAAAGGCTTTGTTTGGTCTTTATGTGCACACACACACGCACACACACACAAAATCAATTAAATCTCCGTTTCCCGTAAGTGAGAGCGTAAATTCAAAACCGCACACACACACACACACACACACACACATCCATCCATGTTTTTTCTGTAAGATTTGATCTGTGTGTGGCCTTGTGAAGGCTCCGTTGTGCTTCTCTGGGGGTCGAGTGGCTTTAAAAAACAAAAAAATCAATTACTTTGAAAAATAAGAAACAAAATCATCCAATTTCACGTGTGGATCTGAAACGTGACGGCACTCGCTGCATTTCCACACCATCTAATACAAACACACTGCTTTATTTATTTCTTGATTGATTTGTGTGTGTGCGTGTGTGTGTGTGTGTGTGTGTGTGTGTGTGTGTGTGTGTGTGTGTGTGTGTGGCCCGACCTCTTCGTTATCGATTTCTCCGTCGCATTTTGTTTTGTTTTATCCATCTGTTTACAATAATTAATTTGTGTGTGTGTGTGTGTGTGTGTGTGTGTGTGTGTGTGTGTGTGTGTGGGTGGATGATGGGTGTGTGTGTTTGTATGTGTGTGTGTGTGCGTGTGTGATTATTTGCCATCACCATCTTAGAGACGAAAACCTGAGCACATTGACTTTTTTATTTTTCAAAAATATTGGCACCCTATGCAGTGGTTCAATGTGAGAATCAGTGACACGGTGAAGTAAGAAAACAATCGGGATAAAAAAGAAAGTTTATTACTGAGAGATATTGTTTATCACTCTCTCTCTCTCTCTCTGTCGCTCTCGCTCTCACACACACACGCACACACATACACACCCTGTCAGTATTGCTTAGGGATCATAGATAGAAGAATGATGAAAAGTGTGTGTGTGAGAGAGAAGGGATGATCATCAGTAGACTGAAACAATTCTCATGTGGTCACTGAAAGAGATCGGGGGGGGGGACAAAAGAGGAATGAGAAATATAAAAATGAGAGATAAAGAATAAGAGGATGCTGGAGGTGAAAAAAATAGAAGGATACCATGTAGGAGAGAGGAATGTAGAAAAAGATGAGAGAGAACGAGAGAGAGAGAGATTCTCTGACTTTCTTCATCATCTTGCGTTCCCGTCGTGAGCGGGGAGCCACCTGTCCGCTCTCTCGCCTCATTAACTCGCCTCGTTAACCCGCCTCGTTAGCGCAGATTCCTGCCGTCACACCAAGATTCTCAGGGACAGTTTTACCCACAATGCACTTGCCTCCATAACGTGGGAGCGTTTACAAAAAAACACAAAAACAATTCCATCCAAACGCTTGGATCATTTCCAAAAAGCGTTCAAACTTAAACGCGAAACACGGTGACGCCATCAAACAAAACCTCTGACCAATCGCAAGCAGTCGAGAACCTGCATTCTGTAGAACAGCGCTGTAGCCGAGGGGAGTCCTGAGAACCTGAGAACGGAGAACCCTTCTGTACGAGAGAGAATTCCGTTTCGCTAACTAAGCTAGTGAAGCTAAATTCATTACAGGAAGTTATGACTAGCAAGCGAACAGATTCCTGA
>NC_030442.2:4260000-4325000 GCF_001660625.3 Ictalurus punctatus | reverse complement strand
ATGAGAGGAGTGAAAGCTTTTCGTGTGGAAATTTTCCACACTAATTTGGTTTGTTAAAGTGATTCGGGTGCTTTTAAGAACCACGCCTGAACGCCGTGGTGGTCTCTGCCCATAGATGTACAGGGTACAACTGGGGTGCCAATACTTTGTTCACGCTAACACACGGACTACAGTCGGAAACTATACACTTAAACAGTGACCTGACTTTTATTTTCAGCTTCCACTCCAGTAGCACAAGTAACCAACACTGACCTGCTGCGGCCGTTCTTGACGCCATGGCGACGTTTTCCAGAATCACGACAGGAAATAAAAACACACATTCAAAACCTAGATATTGAAATGGGGAGGGGTTACGACAACATGTCGTCCCCATGTATAATGGCTTCTACGCCCATGCATTATTATACATACATTAATATTCAACACAAACTCATTAATATTCAATATAAACTCATTAATATTCTTGATGCACTTATCCATTGCATGCTAATTAATATTCATTATACACTCCTTAATATCCATTACGCACTCATTAATATTCAATATGCACTCAGTAATATTCATACACTCGTCATTATCCGCTGCGTGCTAATTAATATTCATTATTCACTCATTAATATTCAATATGCACTCGTTAATATTCATACACTCGTCATTATCCGCTGCGTGCTAATTAATATTCATTATTCACTCATTAATATTCAATATGCACTCGTTAATATTCATACACTCGTCATTATCCGCTGCGTGCTAATTAATATTCATTATGCACTCATTATTATTCAATATGCACTCGTTAATATTCATGATACTCTCATCATGATCTGTATAACGACTCTGTAAAAGTAGTCGAATAAATTAACAGCAAATCTACAGCTTTTTTTTTAAACATTAAATAAAATATGCTCATGAAATAATGAATGCATGTGCTGATTAGTTTTTAAGTGATATTTTTATAACATTAAAAACAATCACTGTTAATTCGGTTTCTTCCATGACTGAGAATAAGTTCAATAGAAAGTGACAAATTAATTAAAATACTTGTTGCTTTGATGAGGCTCATTATTATTATTATTAGTATTAGTATTAACACCCACTGATATGAGTTCAACTGTAATTTAATTTATGCTAATATATGCAGATTTATTTTGAGCTAGAGAATAAAGAGAATGAGAGAGAGAGTCGTGTGTGTGTGTGTGTGTGTGTGTGTGTGTGTGTGTGTGTGTGTGTGTGCGCGCACTTGTGTGCATGTGTGCTTGTGTGTGTGTGTTAGATTGTGTGGGAGTGCCTGCAGGTCACTCACTCCCAATCTGTTACTGACCCAAAAACTGATAACACACACACACACACACACACACACACACACACACACACACACACACACATACGCACACTCACTCAGTTTCAGTACTCTCTCTCTCTCTCTCTCTCTCTCAGTTCAGATCGATGATGTATGACCCAGTAAAACACACACTGCACCAAAAACAAGGGATAAACACTGAAGTGTGCACTTCTCACTGGTGTTGAACAGATGCTGGCAGACAGTGAAGCGCTGACTAAGTATTTCCCCCCCAGATCACTCTGACCCGCTTGGCATTCTGGGACTTTTTGTTTTGGGGGTGGGATGGGATGGGTATTCAACATCAGGCACTGTGTGCACTTTATTATTGAATTAAATGCTAATGGCAGGAACAAGCAGAGAGAGAGAGAGAGAAAGGAGAGAGCGAGAGAGAAGGGAGAGAGAGAGAGAGAGAGAGTGAGAGTGTGTGTGTGTGTGTGTGTGTTTAGCTTTTTCAGGGATGAAAGAATGAACAAAACCGTGGTTGCTCATTTCCAGTTGTGGCTTAAGTGGAGCTACTTTGCTAACTGTATGTGAATAATCTATAATCTACCCCCCCCCCCCCCCCCCCCCACACACACACACACACACACACACACTTATGCAATCAGGTTATTGTAAGTATTTTTTTGTTTTGTTTTTTAATCTTCCCTAAAAATGTTTCTGGTTGTTTTTCTCTTTGTTTGTATACTTTATCATTTCACAATGAAGGTAGAAAAGCTTCTGACATCATTTATCTTTGTTATAGATGAGAACCTGCATTTTAACAGGGTGTGTAAACTTTTTACATCCAATGTATACGGTGACCTCACCTGTTTTTATCTCTGTCTACAGCATCAGAAATTACCACCAGTGAGTATATGGAGTACACACTACACTACACGCACACACACACACACAGACTACACTACACGTACACACACATACCCACTACACACACACACACAGACTACACTACATGCACAGACACACACACACAGACTACACTACACACACACACACACACAAAGACATATATACCCACACAGACACTATACATTACATACTACACTACACACACACACACACACACACACACACACACACACGCTATGTAGTTATACACTACAGTATGAAGTGAACAGTAAGGTATTTGGGTTTCATTATAATAATAATACAAATCCCATAAATAATATTATACGCTCATTAATATTCATCACACACTCATTATACATTCAATATTTATTTTACTGCTCATTAACTCTTATTGTACACTCATTAATATCTGTTATTCTCTCGTTAACACTCAGCGTCACTCCCGTTAACACTCAGCGTCACTCCCGTTAACACTCAGCGTCACTCCCGTTAACACTCAGCGTCACTCCCATTAACACTCAGCATTACTCCCGTTAACACTCAGCGTCACTCCCGTTAACACTCAGCGTCACTCCCGTTAACACTCAGCGTCACTCCCGTTAACACTCAGCGTCACTCCCATTAACACTCAGCATTACTCCCGTTAACACTCAGCGTCACTCCCGTTAACACTCAGTGATACTCTCTACAGACATTACCATATTGTATATGGACAATACACTACACACACACACACACACACACACACACAAACACACGCACACACACAAACACACAGCACATCCTCTCTTGAATTTACACCAATTATCCTGTTCAAAAGTTTACATCCCCCTGGCTATTAATGTATCATGTTGTCTTCTTGAGCATCAGTGGATGCTTACACCTTTTGGAACAAACAAAGGAGTCATGAACAAACATCACAAAACATAAAACAGTCGTTAATCATCCAGGTACCGACACACAGTATTATTATTGTGTCATGTGGACTATATGCAAACATCTGCTATGTGAAATAGCTTATTCAGGCCAGCACTAAATAAAAAATGCAATTTTTAATTATCTCTTTTATTATTATTAACGTTTTCATTTTTTTTTATTATTATTAACATTTTCAACATAAGGTGTATGTAAATTCATAACCTCAACTGTAGCCATTAATATCCATTATACCCTCATTAATATACATTATACACTCATTAATATCCATTATACACTCACTAATATACATTATACACTCATTAATACACATTATACACTCATTAATATACATTATACGTTCATTAATATCCATTATACGTTCGTTAATATCCATTATACACTCACTAATATACATTATACACTTATTAATATCCATTATACGTTCATTAATATCCATTATACACTCACTAATATACACTATACGTTCATTAATATCCATTATACACTAATATCCATTATACGTTCATTAAAATCCATTATACGTTCATTAATATCCATTATACAGTCACTAATATACATTATACGCTCATTAATATACACTCATTAATATCCATTATACGTTCATTAAAATCCATTATACGTTCATTAATATCCATTATACAGTCACTAATATACATTATACGCTCATTAATATACACTCATTAATATCCATTATACGTTCATTAAAATCCATTATACGTTCATTAATATCCATTATACAGTCACTAATATACATTATACGCTCATTAATATCCATTATACGCTCATTAGTAGTCATTATAGTAGTCATTATACCCTCATTAATATCCATTATACACTCATTAATATCCATTATACACTCACTAATATACATTATACGTTCATTAATATCCATTATACGTTCATTAATATCCATTATATGCTCATTAATATCCATTATACCCTCATTAATAGTCATTATACACTCATTACTATCCATTATACGTTCATTAATATCCATTATACGTTCATTAATATCCATTATACACTCACTAATATACATTATACGTTCATTAATATCCATTATACACTCATTAATATCCATTATACGTTAATTAATATCCATTATACGCTCATTAATGTCCATTATACGCTCATTAATGTCCATTATACACTCACTAATATACATTATACGCTCATTAGTAGTCATTATACCCTCATTAATATCCATTATACACTCATTAATATCCATTATACGTTCATTAATATCCATTATACCCTCATTAGTATCCATTATACCCTCATTAATATCCATTATACGTTCATTAATATCCATTATACGCTCATTAATATCCATTAAACACTCATTAATATCCATTATACACTCATTAATAGTCATTATACTCTCATTAATATCCATTATACACTCATTAATATCCATTCATATAAAACTTCTGCTTTTTTATTAATATTTTGTAAAAATGTTGTCTATTTCAGTTTCCCCTGACACTTATACTGAGTCAGCTGGAGGCCGTGTGTTTGGTAAGAGCTCTTTTGAAGATTTTGTTTTTGAAATCTCATGTGATGCAAGAATTAATAGTCATTATACACTCATTAATATAAATTTTATGCTCATTAATATCCATTTTATTCTCATTAATATCAATTATACACTCATTAATATCCATTATACACTCATTAATATCCATTATACACTCATTAATAGTCATTATACACTCATAAATATCCATTATATCCTCATTAATATCCATTATACCCTCATTAATATCCATTATATGTTCATTAATATCCATTATACGCTCATTAATATCCATTAAACACTCATTAATATCCATTATACACTCATTAATATCCATTCATATAAAACTTTTGTTTTTTATTAATATTTTGTAAAAATGTTGTCTATTTCAGATTCCCCTGACACTTATACTGAGTCAGCTGGAGGCCTTGTGTTTGGTAAGAGCTCTTTTGAAGGTTTTGTTTTTGAAATCTCATGTGATGCAAGAATTAATAGTCATTATACACTCATTAATATAAATTTTATGCTCATTAATATCCATTTTATGCTCATTAATATCCATTATATGCTCATTAATATCCATTATACGCTCATTAATATCTATTATACACTCATTAATATCCATTATACGCTCATTAATATCCATTATACGCTCATTAATATCATTATACACTCATTAATATCTGTTATACACTCATTAATATCCATTATACGCTCATTAATATCCATTATACACTCATTAATATTCATTATACACTCATTAATATCCATTATACACTCACTAATATACATTATACGCTCATTAATATCATTATACACTCATTAATATCCATTATATCCTCAGTAATATCCATTATACACTCATTAATATCCATTATACCCTCATTAATATCCGTTATACACTCATTAATATCCGTTATACGCTCATTAATATCCATTATACGCTCATTAATATCCATTATACACTCATTAATATTCATTATACACTCATTAATATCCATTATACCCTCGTATATATCCCTTATACGCTCGTAAATATTCATTATACGCTCATTAATATCCATTATACGCTCATTAATAACCATTATACACTCATTAATAGTCATTATGCACTCATAAATGTCCATTATACCCTCATTAATATCCATTATACACTCATTAATATCCATTATACCCTCATTAATATCCATTATACGCTCATTAATATCCATTATACACTCATTAATATCCATTCATATAAAACTTTTGTTTTTTATTAATATTTTGTAAAAATGTTGTCTATTTCAGTTTCCCCTGACACTTATACTGAGTCAGCTGGAGGCCTTGTGTTTGGTAAGAGCTCTTTTGAAGGTTTTGTTTTTGAAATCTCATGTGATGCAAGAATTAATAGTCATTATACACTCATTAATATAAATTTTATGCTCATTAATATCCATTTTATTCTCATTAATATCAATTATACACTCATTAATATCCATTATACACTCATTAATATCCATTATACGCTCATTAATATCCATTATACCCTCATTAATATCCATTATACGCTCATTAATACCCATTATACACTCATTAATAGTCATTATGCACTCATAAATATCCATTATACGCTCACTAATATACATTATACGCTCATTAATATTCATTATACACTCATTAATATCCATTATACACTCATTAATATACATTATATCCTCATTAATATCCATTATACGTTCATTAATATCCATTATACGTTCATTAATATCTATTATACGCTCATTAATATCCATTATACACTCATTAATATCCATTATACCCTCGTATATATCCCTTATACGCTCGTAAATATTCATTATACACTCATTAATATCCATTATACACTCATTAATATACATTATATCCTCATTAATATCCATTATACGTTCATTAATATCCATTATACGTTCATTAATATCTATTATACGCTCATTAATATCCATTATACACTCATTAATATCCATTATACCCTCGTATATATCCCTTATACGCTCGTAAATATTCATTATACGCTCATTAATATCCATTATACCCTCATTAATATCCATTATACGCTCATTAATACCCATTATACACTCATTAATAGTCATTATGCACTCATAAATATCCATTATACGCTCACTAATATACATTATACGCTCATTAATATTCATTATACACTCATTAATATCCATTATACACTCATTAATATACATTATATCCTCATTAATATCCATTATACGTTCATTAATATCCATTATACGTTCATTAATATCCATTATACGTTCATTAATATCCATTATACGTTCATTAATATCTATTATACACTCATTAATATCCATTATACACTCATTAATATCCATTATACCCTCGTATATATCCCTTATACGCTCGTAAATATTCATTATACGCTCATTAATATCCATTATACCCTCATTAATATCCATTATACGCTCATTAATACCCATTATACACTCATTAATAGTCATTATGCACTCATAAATATCCATTATACCCTCATTAATATCCATTATACACTCATTAATATCCATTCATATAAAACTTTTGTTTTTTATTAATATTTTGTAAAAATGTTGTCTATTTCAGATTCCCCTGACACTTATGCTGAGTCAGCTGGAGGCCTTGTGTTTGGTAAGAGCTCTTTTGAAGGTTTTGTTTTTGAAATCTCATGTGATGCAAGAATTAATAGTCATTATACACTCATTAATATAAATTTTATGCTCATTAACATCCATTTCATGCTCATTAATAGTCATTACACTCATCAATATCCATTATGCGCTCATTAATATCCATTATACACTCATTAATGTCCATTTTATGCTCATCAATATCCATTATACACTCATTAATATCCATTATACACTCATTAATAGTCATTATAAGAATGGATAAGAATATCAGTGTGTGTGTGTGTTTTGCAGTACTGGGTTTGTCATGTGCGATTGTGTTACTGGTCATTTTGGCGTTGGCTCTGCCCTGGTACATGGTTTGCAGGAGAGGAACGTATCATACACAAGAGCAAAATGATGCAGAAGATCCAAAAAACGAACCCGATGAGTCCTCAGATGAAGGTATTTGATTCACTTTGATTCAGACTCACTGATTCACAGACTCGTTTAGATATAGACTCTAAAAATTATAATAATTAAATAAGCATACGAGTAACACACCTACAACCCCAATCCCAATTCCAAAAATTTATATAGCCTTATGTAAGTGGTATATTTCCTTAGTTTAAACATTCCATATGTTTTCTATGTTCTATTGTGAATAAAAATACAGGTTTATGAGATTTGAAAATCATTGCGTTCTGTTTTTATTTACATATTTTTTTAATTGGGGTTGTACATTGATTCAAATCTGTTCGAGTTCATGATTCATTTTGATTCATTCTGCAAAGCTTAAACATCATACGAAGTGGAAAAAATGTCGAGGAACCACTAATTACTGTTATTATTTTGAATGCAAAGTAAGAAAAACTGTGACAAGACTCTGCTTAGGAGTCGTTTTATTCAATTCATTTTATTTGATTCATTATTGAATCAGTCAATTCTGAATCAAATCTGAACGTATCTATAAACCAGTGTGTTTACACGAATATGTAAATGTGTCTAATAAAGATGGTTATAGATGCTAATGGAGCTTTCTCTCCACTCCAGAGCTGTGAACATCATCATCATCATCATCATTATCATCATTTCTTCATAATGTCTCCTGCTCGATATGGACTTGTGGACATGTTGGATATTTATCATATTTCTTCTGTCCACTATCGTTCCTTTTAAGTTCCAAGAGATTTCTTCTTTTTTTATTTTATTTTAATTCATGTGTTATCAACTTCTTTGTTCTCTTCACGTCATTGGTCTCTAAAAGGAATCTGTGTTCTAATTGGCTGAGAGCATCGGTGGCGATGGCTTTAGTGTTTAGCGATAAAATGATGAATTATAAATATTTTGGTAGCACACTTAAAGTTTTGGTCCCAACTAGATAAGAACTTTTTCTTTTCAATTAAGAGACTTTTTTATTATTTTTTTTATTTCATTAGATCATCTTTATTTCATCCGTGTCTCTGCCTTTAACAGCTCCTTCATCCTGAACATGTCCAATCCACACACATCAAATATTCAGCGGGACAGAAAATGTTCCTTTTGCTCGTCCAAATGTTTTATTAATCTTCTAATATCTTTTACTTTAAAAAAATAATAAAATAAAATAAAAAGAGCCTGGACTTTGAAGCTCTCATCTCACACATGAAGAGAAATCTTTCCTTGTGGATAAAATCAGCGTCGAACTGATTAAAAAGTGATTTATTTTAAACCACATTTTGAAACCATGTAGTTATTTAAATATAACATGTCACAGGAAATGAAAAAGAGAAAGAATTGTGACAGAATGTTAATAGTGAAGTTACAGCGGATTAAAAAATAAATAAATGCGCACTCTTTAATGATTTGAAAAGCTAATAATAAACATTTCTAACTTTATTTAAATATGAACAACATTAATAACTAGGTTTGATAAACAATATCTCAGGAATAATAATAACCAGCTGCCTCCATGGTCACAGAGTCGCGTCATTTGTTCAACATCTGCATAAAATCGACAGCTTGAATAAGAACAGCTGTTTTGATCAGCTGTGCAGATCCACACAAAGGCAGCAGCGTGATCTCCAGGAGCAGGTAAACATCAGGTGAGGGACATAAAAAGATTTTCCAAGGCTTTGAAGATTCCCCAGAGTGCTTGTTAAGTCCATCATTGAGAAGTGGAAAGTGCATGGCTCCACCCAGAGTCTGCAAAAAAATACAAAATAAATCTGGGTGTCCATCAAATCTAGATGACTCAGAAAGAAAAACACTTGGTCAGAGAGACCACCAGGAAGCAAGTGTTCTTGGTGAAAGATCTACAGGATTTTACATCCAACAGAGGTACACATGTGCATCACACCAATATCAGAAGATATTGCACACATCTGGCCTGTATGGTGGAAAGAAGAAAGCCAGTTCTCAAAAAGGTCCACCTGGAGTGGTATATGAAGTTTGCACAAAGACACCTGACAACAAACTGGCAGAAGCTTTTGTCGTCAGATGGAGGAAATCAGAGTAAAACTTTTTGGCAACAATAACAATAAAAACACCATCTCGACTGTGAGGCATGGTGGAGGTAGAATGATGTCGTGGGGATGTTTGTCATCTGCAGAGATTGCGGGGCAGGATGAACGGAGCCAAGTACATGGAGACGGAGTTCTGAGGCAGAACCTGATGAAATCTGCAAGACAGGAAATAGGTTGGAAATTTATATTCCAACGTGAGAAATAACCCCAAGAATAAGGTCAAAACTCCAGTGGAGTGGCTCGCTAGGAACAAGATCCAACTGTGCAACTATGGAATGACTTGAAGGTCGCTGTCCATCAGTGAAACCCAACTTACCTTTCCCAGCTAGAACAGTTCTGCGAAGAGGAGCGGGGGATGATCTCCAAATCCAGGTGTCCAGACTGGTGTAGATATAGCTGCCTCTAACACGTCTTGACTCTGGGGTGTGTATTCTCTTTTATTTCTAAATCAACACCAATTCACTGCTTTTATGTGGTAAAATGCACGATTAACTATTATCACAGCAGACACATTACTCATACATAATGTCCTCATAAGGTTCTATGTTAGCCCAGTTATCATTTATTGGTTAATATTTGTTTGGCTCCGCCCACATGGTACATGGCGCTCTTACCGAAACAAACAAACTAAACAAATTTTCAAAGTTTTCAAAGAGCGAGACTGTGTCCAAGTCCCGAATATTTTGAAATTGTAAAAGGTTGTTCCATGAAACGCTCTGCCTCGTGCTGTAGCCTTCATTATTATAGGTACTAATAAAGAGCCTGCACGCTTTGATCGCAATACAATCCCACTAGTTCAACATAGAGGTAACAAAAGCATGTGATGCTATTATATTTCTTATCCTAGCATGATGAAAGAAGGCTATCATGGTAATATTATCTACATGAGCTTCAAAAGAGATCACAAAGCTTACTTCTAGCTGCATGTGCTCCTAAAAAATCAATAAAAATGCTAACACTATAGTTTGTAAAATACGTTTTTTAGCTCTTTTTTGCAAGCTTATTGGTTGCGATTTAGATCTTTGGTGCATAAAAAACCCCAAATGGTGCTTCGTCACGATTCAAAGGATAACTTTAAAAAGCATTAGTTTAATAATTAAGACTGCGCTAATACAATGACCGAGTGCCGTTTCACTGTCGATGTTCAGTTTAAAAACAGACCAAGAGCTGAACTGTTTTTAGACAGGGAAAATGAAGACGTGTTTGTATTCGATATATTATTTGTATTGAAGCGGCGGTGTGTAATGAAGCGAGATTGAAAGTGAGTAAAATGAGGCTTTTCTTCACAACATCTGGAAATAAAGCCAGCGAGTGTTCGGCGGTTTAATAATACACATTAACGTGATTAAGCAAAGCAGCTTACGGCGGATTGGAGTCATTTTCTATTTTTCATTAAGCAGCAGTGTGTGTGGTGTGTGTGTGTGTGTGTGTGTGTGTGTGTGTGTGTGTGTGTGTGTGTGTGTGTGTCCAGAGGCTGGAGTTTAAACAGCGAGGATTAAATCCAGATTTTCCCCCATCTCTCCACTCCTGCAGAGCGTTAAAAAGAAACATCCATCCATCCATCGATCCATCCATCCATGGATGGATAAAAAGAAACAGATCAGATCAAATTTGATTAGAATTTTACAATTCAAGAACTTTACCACAAATCTACCAGTCGACCGGCTGAGACGTGCTTGGTGTGCGGACGTCACTTCGTTAGTTTTGTACCGGAGCTACAAGGCTAATGTTGCTAACGTTTAAGCTGCTAACAACAACAAATTCGATGAAAAGCGTAAACAGTTTTAAAATACTAATCTTACTCGTATATTTTTCAGTTTCTTAAAAAATGTCACCGCTTTATTCCTGTTAGAAATGAGAAAGGTTAGCATGCTAGTCTGTAACTTGAACACCGTAATATGCTAATACGCTAATGCTAGCTCGTGTTAGACTGAACTGACGCTTTTTTTTTTTTCTAAATAAACTGCTAATCGTTTTGTTTTGTTTTCCTTTAATGATTAAAATGGTCATCGCTGACAAATTCCTGAGGTGTAAGAGATATAAAACACTTGGGGATGTGCTGTTAATCAAAGTCTGCTTCATCACACCACCCAGTTGTTGATTATTTTAATGTAATATCTCCACACAGAGAGGTTTATTCCTATATAAGGGAGCAGATAACTGGCACAGAGTTATCAGCTCACACACACACACACACACACACACACACACTCTGACGATTATCTATGCTGTGGTATAAACTGCTCCGATCAATAGAAATGAAGTCAGAGGAATTGATAACCTTATAAAAGCGGTAATTACTTTCCATCCTCAGCCACAAGCAGTAAAGTTCCTTTATAGATTTTTACCACTGTGTGTGTGTGTGCGAGGGAGAGAGAGAGTGTGTGTGAGAGAGAGAGAAAAGAGAGAGAAAGAGAGAGAGAGAGTATGTGTCTGTGTGAGAGGGAGAGAGCATAAAGAGAGAGAGAAGAGCGAGAAAAGAGAGGGAGAGAAAAGAGAGAGTGTGTGTCTGTGAGAGAGAGAGAGAAAAAAGAGAGCGTAAAGAGAGAGAAGTGAGAGAGAGAAGTGAGAGAGAGAGAGTGCGAGAGAGTAAAGAGAGAGAGAAGAGAGAGAGAAGGGAGAGAGAGAAAAGAGTGAGTGAGAGAGAAACGAGAGAGAGAGAGTGTGTACATTAATGGTGACCTTAAATATATGATGATAGATTGCAGAGCGGAAAGAATGCTAGCTTGACAAAATATGCACACACACACACACACACACACACACACACACACACCTCCCTTATATACTTTGTTCTTATTTTTTAACAGGTCGTTAAAGTGAATCAGAAGGATTATTTCAGCACCATGATCGAATCATACGCACACTAACACGCTAACACGCTAACACTAAAACAAAAAGCCTGAAAAACCCACGCACTGAATGGAATGAATTTCCGGAATGTTCTGGTGAAATGTGGCTTTAAAGAGCCTCATAAAGCCTTTAAGCTCTTGTAACAACACTAACACGCTAATGCTACCGTAACTGCTAAACATAATGAGGGTTTAAGGGGAAATAAGCTAACGATAAACGCTAATGCCACTGTAAACGCCGAAATGCGCTAATGCACAATATAATTAGGGACTAAGAGGAAACACACTGATGCTAATGCACTAACGTTAGCGCTGATGCTCGGGACCACGAGGAGATTGAGATGAAACACGCTGACACTAATGCTACCGTAAACACTCCAACAAGATGAAGCATGCTAACGCTATGACACTATTGTTAGTGCAAGAGTTAGGAAATAAAGGAGCAACGCTTACACACTCACGTTATTGTTAGCTCTTAACATAGAAATTAATTGAAAGGTAAGGTGTTAATGCTAATATGCTAATGTTATCAGTGTATACATATTACAGTTTGGTTTCGATAACTAGCCAATAGTTTCTGTAATAAAATAAACAGGTTATTAGTGCCCCCTAGAGCTAAAACACACATAATCGGCATAGAAGAAAAACAAAAACTTTCCAGGACTTCAGTATCAGTGCTAATACCAGTCATGCTAATCCCAACATAAACGATTAAAGAGGATACACACTAACGCTAACCGTTTAATGTTAAAGCTAAATGTGTAATGTTAAAGGATCACACGAGGATCTGAAAGGAACAGTGCCTGCCCACTTTTCCAGTAGCCATGGATACGGACGTAATCATTTTAGCTAACACACAACTGTCACTGAAAGGTCATGAGGGAACTTTACAAAGCTAACCCTCAGAATAATTGACATATTAATGGCATTAGGTAGAAACACGCTAATGCTAACGCTCACCATGACGATAGATCATTAAAAAGATGAAGAACACATGAATGTTAGCTTTTAACATATAATTGAGAGAAACATGCTTGTGCTAACAAGCACGTGTTAGTCCTGATATAATGAAGAATCAAGTAGAAACGTAGCCATAACGCTAACACCGCCGCTGAGGGATAATGACGAAGAAATTATCCGCTAAGATTTATCTTTAAATGTTGCTTTACATAGTGGACGGAGAAGAAGCATGCTAACATTGTTAATGCCTACAAGCTAACGTTGCGTTACACCGTAACGAAACATGTCAACAGTACACGCTAGTGCTAATGTTTCAAATAATATGAGGCTGTAACACGCTAACCTTAACAAAAATACGGAGAGAAAAACAGTAAACGCATGAATACAGCCAAGAAGTAATGAAAGGGAAAGATGTTAATGCTAGCAAGCTAATGTCTCAGCTAAATCCTGATATACTGAGGAAGCAGGGAGAAGTGTAGCAGCGATGTTAACACTAATGTTATAGATGAGGAACATGCTAACGTGGTAAACACCTGCTAACGCTAACATTTACAATCTCGCAGCCGCTAATTATATCATTATTCTCATGATGTTAGTGGCTAATAAGCGACATGTTAGTGCTCCTCTCGGCTAATAAATCACTTCACCAGCACTCAGTATAACCCATAAAGTGTGTGTGTGTGTGTGTGTGTGTGAGAGAGAGAGAGAGAGATAAATGTTCAAAGGGAACTAAACACACCCACTCTTTGAGTCGACATCAAAGAGAAAGTTTCAGAGTGAAACCTTGACTCTCGCTGACTTCCCCTTAGCACGACCCCTTGGCTAGTGAAAAAAGTGCGTCTTGTTTGCGATGTTTTCGTACGTGACTCTGGCAGAAAGCAGCAAAGACGAGGTTGGACGACTTGCTTATCCTCTTCCGGCTAATAATCTGTTTATCCTCTTTGAAAAAGCTAAGCAGATTAGCATTAGCTTTGTAGTGCTAGAATCCAGAGTATTTACCTGCACACCGAGGCACCACAGCAGCGTCATGCTAATTAGCTGAAAACATGTAGCGTTTTTGATTTATATGTTAGCATAACTGCGATTTTCCCCATCAGTTTAGTCATTTTTTAAATGTAATAAAAAGATTCAATTTACAGCACGGTTATGAACGTCTTGCTAACTCTCTGTGACCACACACGCTAAACGCTAGTTGTTGTTTTTGTTCATTTTAAAAGTTGACAAACTGTAGACGTAAATGACTTAGCATAAAACATCCAGTCAGCTACTGTGAGTATTAATGGAGTGTTTTAAAAGTCCCTAATCACGAAATTGATATTATACTGTAGCATATCACTAGCTCTGTATCACCTGCTGCCACTAAGTCCAGCTATAGCTCCGCCCACCTTAAAAAAACCACCCAACACTGAAGTGATAGAGCACTGTGCTGTTAATGTCTGTATAGTATGAGGCACTGTATGAAGAAAACATGCTAATCTTAGCACGGTTAAGCTAATGCTAAAGATAATGAGGTATTCAGAAAAACAGTCATGCTAACAAGACAACAAGCTAATGCTATCAACAACAACAACAACAACAACAACACTCAGTGTAATAAGGAATTGTGAGGTAACATGATGTTAATGCTATGTATTGAGCTGTGACAAGTTATAAGTCATGTATAAGGTGTGTGTGTGTGTGTGTGTGTGTGTGTGTGTGTGTGTGTGTGTGCGCGTGTGTGAGTGCTGTGTCAGCATTGACCACCTCATATACCTGCAATAACTCCACTCAGCAGTTCTGTCCACACTGTGGAGAGCCATCACAGATCATCTGTCCTGACACACACACACACACACACACACACACACACACACACACACACACAAACAGTTCTATGGATGGACACAGTCTCTCTCTGCAACCCCAGCAATGATCCTGTGCCCCTTCTCACACACAAATGCCTAAGGACCTCATGATTCATCTCACACACATACACACACACGCACACACACGCACACACACGCACACACACACACACACACACACACACACACACACACACACACATTGCCTAAAGACATGATAACAGAACAGTGGTTTGATGGCTAATTTAGAAAGCCGTCATAACACACATAAATAAACAAGGGCAGAGAAATCTGGGTCTAATGTGCTCTTCAAACACACACACTCTCACACACACATCCCAAGGCTCAGTTGCTACAGACAGACTTTATCTCCTCTGATATTTGCTCGGTTCTGGCTCGCATCCCTCAGTCTGTTTAATTAATAATAAAATTCAGTTGGTGATGCAGCACAAATATCTCCACCAATCAGAAATAAAGATCCGTCCGAGATGATTCCAGATCAGACTGAACATATATCAGACCCATCCAATCCACCCTAGATTGACAGAATAAAGATTGATCTCAGGACAAGTTGATTGATTCCAAACCGAAACATGCGGTCCCAGAACAAAGTTGGATCCATAACAAGCAGATTCCAGATACCAGATCCCAGATCCCAAACCAGTTTGGTCTGTCCATGTCAGTGCAGTCATTACTTGGTCCAACAGATCACAGATGTATAATGAAATAAGCCTGTGATACATGAGGCAGGTTTCTCTGCTTATCTCTCTGAAACTTCACGCAGTTTGGCTCATTTCTTCTCTAATCCACTCCTTGACTCTCTTTTTTCTACCCATTTATTAACATTAAAATCTCACTGATGCCGGCCTAGTTCATGCGGATCCCAGATCTACCCAGCTGATCTCAGACCAGTTGAGCTCACTCAAGATCTACACAGTCAACCCCAGAGCTTACACCGCCAGTCCCGAATTAAATCTTCCAACCTCAAGACCCAGTCGGCCAATCCCAGATCTACCAAGATCCAGCCTAATTAAGATTCTCACAGCCAATCCCAGAGTAACTCAGCTATTCCCAGAACAAATCAACTGATCCCAGACCAAACTAGCTAATCCAAGATGTATCAAGCCAAGCTCAGACAAATCCACCAGATTTAAGATTCCCAGACCTAACATCCAATCCCAGACCAACTCCCAGATCAATATGGGCGTTCCCAGCCAATCTGAGCCAATCCAGGACTACAACCCAAGATTCACACAGCCAATCCCAGATCAGCACAACTCTTACCAGACCAAACCAACTGATCCCAGACAAATAAACTGATTCCAGAACAAATCAAGCCAAGATAAACCAAGCTGTTCTCAGGCCACTCACGCAGATTCAACAACACAAACATTTCCAGACCAAATCAAACAATCCCAGCTCTGGCAAGCAGGCCCACTCCAATCTAGCAGATTCAAGAACACAGATGTTCCCAGACCAAACCAACCAATCCCATTCTCAATCAGCAGACCTAGAGCCATCCAACCAATCCCAGCACAGCTCAGACGATACCAGAACAAGTCAATCAATCCCAATCCATCTGCTTCAGATCAGTCCAGTGCAGTAATTTCCAGACCAAACCAGCCAATTCAAGATTTACACAGATGACCACAGTCCAAATATTGTGACCCAAGACTCAATCAGCCAATCCAGAACATCACAGCTAATCCCAGACTAATCCAGACATATCTACGGGCATTCCATCTGATTCCAGATCAGATGAGCTACTAACGCTGTTATGTTGGATGTCCTTGTTCCCTCCAGTTTGCTCTGAGCTCCCAAATCCGGCTGGGCCGTATTCTCACTGAGACAAGTTCAGTCTTGTAACGAGTGCTCTCAGATCCGATCTCTCCATCATTTCCTTTGGTTCATCACACAACCCCCAACCCCAGCCCCCCCCCCACCCCACCTCACCTCCAGGCATGCCGTCTGCCACCCTTTCTCAGGCAAGTCGCTTCTTGTCAGATTGCTGTCGCAAATCAGAGGACCTGAAATAAGAATTTCTCTCTGGCTCAGTCCTATTTTTTATAAAATAAAAATGATTCCTTTAACATCCCACAATTGGTTTGTGCTGGCTGCCTCGATATTGAAAGCTTGGCCTCCTGTGTTAAATATGTATGCTTTACAGATGGAAATACCCAAATAACTGCTTGTAAATGTTTGCTGGAATGAAAGAAAAGGACAAATTGAATTCCAAGTTCAGTGAAACTGGGTGTGTGTGTGTGTGTCTGTGTGTGTGTGAGACAGAGAGAGAGAGAGAGAGAGAGAGAGAGAGAGAGAGAGAGAGAGAGAGAGAGAGAGAGAGAGAGAGAAATGCACCACTGCCCTCTAGAGGTGAAACAGTAAAATGTGTATTGTGTGTGTACGCTGCCATCTGCTGCCAGATAAACTGAACTGAACATGACTTCATAATATTTACTTAATTTCCTAGTAATGATGTCACACTAGACTGTGAAATCCGTCAGTCAGTGCATTATGCCGTAAAAAGTCAGAATATAAAAACAGAAGGACTCAGTGGAGGTCAATGAGATGTACAGCAAAAACAGAAATATAACCATTGTAACAATAGATAGCATTACTAATATACTGAATATCGGGTGTACTATCACAGACGAAAACAAAAATAAGGAAAACATCTAAGCCTAAGTCATGCCATGCCAAACACAACTGATTCCAGAGCAATTTAGTTGATCCCACTTAACTAATCTCAGACCAGCATTTCTGATTCCACACTAGCAGAGTCGTCCCCAGATCCCTGATTAGCATTGTCAATCCCAGACAAACATGCGCAATTCTAGACAGCTATCTCATTCCTGCCTGTTTCCACACCACCAGAAAAGCAAAGCTGATCCTCAGCCAAGACATTCCAGTCCTGCTTAGCTGATCCTCAAACTAATGTAGAAGATTCTAGATGCACAACGGTCAATTCCACACTAATGTAGTTGTTCCCAGATCTACTTGGCTGATCCCTGATTAGCACAGTCAATTCCAGACAATTCCATGCCACCACAGTTGATCCCACAGTTCAACACCAACACCATCACAGTCGATCCAAAACCATTCCAACCAATTCCAGATCTACTTTAGTCAATCATAAAACCAGTGTGGAAGATTCCAGACACACTACTACTAATCCCAGACCCTATTAGCTGATCCCAGAAAAAAATCCAACTACACAAAAATCCAACTACATACCATTTCAGACTAATTAACCAACCAATGAACCAATCCCAGACAAACACAGTCAATCCCAAAGCCAATTAACCAATCCCAGACTAACACAGTCAATCCCTGACCCAATTAACCAATCCCAGACTAACGCGGTCAATCCCAAAACCAATTAACCAATCCCAGACTAACACAGTCAATCCCTGACCCAATTAACCAATCCCAGACTAACACAGTCAATCCCTGACCCAATTAACCAATCCCAGACTAACACAGTCAATCCCTGACCCAATTAACCAATCCCAGACTAACACAGTCAATCCCTGACCCAATTAACCAATCCCAGACTAACACAGTCAATCCCTGACCCAATTAACCAATCCCAGACTAACGCGGTCAATCCCAAAACCAATTAACCAATCCCAGACTAACACAGTCAATCCCTGACCCAATTAACCAATCCCAGACTAACACAGTCAATCTCTGACCCAATTAACCAATCCCAGACTAACACAGTCAATCCCTGACCCAATTAACCAATCCCAGACTAAAGCAGTCAATCCCACATTCAATTAATCAATCCCGGACTAACATCAACAATGTCTACACCAATTAACTAATCCCAGACTAACACAGCCAATCCCAAACCCAATTAAACATTTGAGGGTTGGTTTGAAAACGAAGGAACTAATCCCAGATCATTCCAGACGATCGATCCAAAACTCATCCAGTCGTTCTCAGACTCATCCCTGACTGAGCTCATTTCAAAGACTTTTCAAAAAATATTTCAGCACTTTTCTAAAACAACAAAACTAAAGGAATTCACACACCCACACACACACACACACATACACACAGTCTCACTTCAACAACAATAAGCTAATGTTCCGAAACCACATCTTTAACAGCGCCATGTGTTTCCATCAGCTCCTGTTTTATTCAGTGTTCTGGAGACAAGTGGGAAGATGACATCATCAGAAGAGCATCAACTAAACACACACACCCGCACACACACACACACATACGCTACAACAGCATCTCTCAGCACCACCCATCTGTTTCCATTCTCTTTTATTCGTTCATGGGCTACGAACCACATACTGCTGCTAGAATTCAACACTTTGTAGAATGACATAGTGTATACACACACACACATGCACACACACACACACGCACACACACACACACGTGCAGTTTTGGACACACCCACAGGCTCAAGGCAACACCAACCACAACATGGCTGCTTTTGATGGTAGCTCAGGACAGAGCCCTGTAGAACACATTCATTACTATAGTTCACAAGGGTGGAGCTTAAATATCAGGGCGGAGCTTAAACTACATTTGATCAGACAACTCACCACTTGTTCTTATAATTTCCTCTTACTTATTTTTATTTTTTTATTACACTTCATGATCTAAACTATATTCAAAGCTAAATGTGGTATGGTAATGTTAGCTAGCTAGCTTGCTAGGTTGCTTAGCCTTCATTAACCTTACCTCTCCAGCAGTACCTATCTAACTAGCTAATGTTAAGTAGTTGTACCCTATTCACTACTTGGCGCACTATTTTTGAGAATGCCTAGTATGCTAGATTTATAGCTAGCTAGCTTTAGAGAACCTATTCTAGCATGAAATTACAACCAGGTTTGCTGTGACGTTAGCTAACATTAGAGCTAACTGCTGGCTGTTAGAGTTTACTAGCATAGCAATTTTTCGAGTGACGTCATGTGGTCATTTTGCTAATCGAATGTACCTTATGTTCCACCCCTATCAACCTAGTGACTCAGTACAATCAAGACCTGTCTGTTCTGAATGTCTCACACACACACACACACACACACACACACACACACACACACACACACACACGTTTCTTCCCTTTCATTCCCGACCGAAAAACATTTAAACCAGAAACGGTTTCCGAAACCACAGCACTGAGAAAAAAACACAGACTGCAAATATAATAAATCAGTACTGCCAAACCACACATACACACATACACACACACACACACACACACACACACACACACACACACACACACACTGATCTTTGCTTACACGCGATTCCATCACACTGGAAAATACATCCATATTCGTCAGCCATGTTTCCATGGCTAAACGTGTTTACTAATCGCTTCCTTGTTTTAGTACACGCTAACACTGAACCACGAGCTAACCGCACCCTGAGTTCAGGATTGTTTAACAAGCTACAAGCTAATATTAATGCTAATATCTTATAGCAGTATTATTAGCATTAATATTCAGGTCTGGCTAAGACATTGGGCTTGGACTAGCGCTGTCATAGACACTAATTATTAGCGTTAGTAGCATTCACACTTGCTAAAGTTAACACATGCTAAAATGTATTTATATATGCTAACAGATAATATGGTAATCATTTATAAATGATGTTAGCAGTATTAATACTGAAGCTGCAAATATTGTGTTAAAAAATATGTGTTAGATTTAAGTGTGTGCGTGTCTGCTTTGTGTCAAACTGCTGCATCTCTCATGTGTGAGACAGAGTTCATACTTCCACCACCACACACACACATGCACACCCACATGCGCACACCCACATGCACACACACGCACACACACGATTGCATTTAGAAACACACATTCATGTACAGTTCCCTCTGAATCTATTGGAACAGCAAGGCTTATTCGTTTGTTTTTGCTGTTTATTTCCTGGAATTTATATGTAGACCTGTTAAAAGACATAGAACGTAGCGCATTTTGTGTCAGACCACCCAATTTGTAGGCAAGCAAAAATACAGGTGTTTCTTGTTAGATTGACTACATAAACAATAAACAGCTCTGAATGTCTACGCTTGGTTTTAGTCTTCAGTTTCACATTGAAGACTGCATTTGTTGCTAAAAAGGATAAACCAACATGAAACCAGAGAGCTGTCTATGGGAGAAAAGCAGGGAAAGAGGGAAAATCAAACATTGGAAATTGTCAATACAATGGTTTGGGAATGTTCTGAAAAAAGAAATCACTGATGTACTAATAACATCAGTAAATGCTGATGTTATTAGTAGTAGATGTTATCAATAAATGCTGATGACAGAAACATTGTGAGAGCTGTCAAGAAAAACCCAAAAACAACAGTCAGTGACATCACGAACAACCTCCACAGGGCAGGGGTGAAGGTATCACAATCCACCATACGAAGAAAACTTTGAGAGCAGAAATATAGAGGCCGTACCGCAAGATGCAAACCACTCATCAGCAGTAAGAATCAGAAAGCCAGGTTTGAATTCGCAAAGAGATATAGAGATGATCTACAAAAGTTCTGGAAGCAAGATGAACCTCTACCAAAGTGATGGAAAGGCCAAAGTGTGGAGAAAGAAAGGATCTGCTCATGATCCAAAACATACAAGCTCGTCTGTGAAACATGGTGGGGGTAGCGTCATGGCTTGGGCTTGCATGGCTGCTTGTGGAACATTCTCACTAATCTTTATTGCTGATGGAACTCATGGTGGTAGCAGCAGAACGAATTCAGAAGTTTATGGGAACATTCTGTCTGAAAATTTTCAGAGAAATGCATCCAAATTAATCAGGAGGAACTTTATCATGCAGCAGGACAATGATCCAAAACACACTGACTCAACACAGGTCCTCAACACAGGACTTCATCAGGGGGAAAAGTGGAAGGTTTTAGACTGGCCAAGTTAATCACCAACTGAGCAGCATTTCACCTCCGGAAGAGGAGACTGAAGGGAGAACCCCCCTGAAACAAACAAGAAGCTGCAGTAAAAACCTGGAAAAGCTTCACAGAAGAAGAAACCAACAGTTTGGTGTCAATGAGTCGCAGGATTGATGCACTTACTGTGAGTAAGGGATACGCAACCAAATATTAAGTGTTCTTTACTTTAAGACTATCTGTTCCTATACTTTTGCACGCCTACAAATTGCATGGCCTGATACAATGATGTCTTCAGTGTTTCAGTGTATAGCACAAACAAAAGAATTGGCCTTGCTGTTCCAAAAGATTCGGAGGGGACTGTACACTTCAACACACACACACACACACACACACACACATACATACATACAAACACACAGGTCAGTAAATCTCACTAATCCAAAACCTAAACAGAACCTTGACTCGACCTGATCTCTAACACTAACCATCACACTGACCTCAGATTAACCTTCATATTTAGTTTAGATTTCACACACACACACACACACACACACACACACACACACACACACACACACACACACCATTTGTACTGGTATTAACATGAGACTAGGTACAAGGAAACTTGTTTTGCAGTATTGATGTGGGCGGAGTCATACACAAGGTGAGAGATAGAGCTCCTCCAACTGCCAGACCAATTGACCAATCAGCATCCAGTATTCACATCAGTCACAGCGTAATATCACAAAGTATGCCTAGCTATTGCTAACTAGGATGCCATGTTGGATTTTTATATTTTTATATTTTTATCAGAGCAATCAAAATGTAAATAAGTACGGTATAAAGTTTTAATGTTTATTGTTTAAATATACCAAATAAAATCTATTTTTAAAGATATGCATTATTAAGTATATATACATTTTATATTTAAATATATTTCATATTTAACAAATACAATTTTTGTAAAACACACCAACACACACACGCAGACAGACAGAATGGGACAAGGAAATAAGCGAGGGAATGAAGTTAAAAAATGGAATTTCTTTTATGAGAAAAAGAGAAAAGGAAACAAAAAGGAGACAGAGTGAAAGGAAGAACAAGGAGAGAGTGAAAGACAGAGAGAGAGTGAGTGAGAGAAAGGGGTGTGAAAAATTTAAAAAGAATAAAGGATTGAAAGACATAGGGAAAGAATTAGAAAGAATGAAATGAGAGAGAGACCGAGAGAAAGAGAGAGACAAACATAGAGGGGGGATAAAAAGAAAAGAGTCAAAGATAGAGAGATCATAAGCGGGAGGATGAGAAACAGAAACACAACGGTGAGACTGAAGGGAAGAGAGAAGAGGAAAGATGAAAGAAGCGGGTGAAGAAGAACAGGAAGCAAGAGGAAGAGAAAAAAATGTAAGTAAAAGAGATGAGAGGATAAGAGAGGGCAAATGGGCATGAATGAAAGAGGAAAGAGAATGAACAGAGAGAGAGGGAGGGAGAGAGAGAGAAAGAGTTCTGAGCTCCATCAGCAGACTGTAATCAGCAGCAGATGATGGAACTCAAAATCAGCCAAGAGCCTGAACCACTAAAAATAACACACACACACACACACACACACACACACACACACAGAAAGAGAGAATGTCAGGGACACGCAGCACCCACAACACCTCACATTCAAAATGTGTGTGTGTGTGTGTGTGTGTGTGTGTGTGTGAGAGTGTTTTGAATGTTGTAATGTTTTGCACAGAACTCAAGGCCTCAATTAACACATTAAAGAAGGATCATACAGACACACACACACACACACACACGCACACACACACACACACACACACACACACACACGTCTTTGTTTGTATAATTACAGTCTCAGCACATCTCATATTGAGTGGCCAGGCCTGATTGTGAACTAGAGTGTGTAGTGTAGTGTGTGTACTAGAGTGTGTAGTGTATAGTGTGTTTACTGTACAGTATGTAATGTATAGAGTGTGTAAAATGTGTAGTGTAGTCCTCTCCATCTACAGCTGATTCTCGACCACGCCCCCACTGCTACAGCACTACACTTTTCACACTCCATACTATGGTGTACACACACTATACACTACACATTCTACACATTACACACTACTTTACACACACTACACATTCTACACATTACACACTACTTTACACACACTATACACTACACATTCTGCACATTACACACTACTTTACACACACTATACACTACACATTCTACATATTACACACTACTTTACACACACTACACACTACACATTCTACACATTACACACTACTTTACACACACTATACACTACACATTCTACATAATACACACTACTTTACACACACTACACTAGACATTCTACACATTACACACTACTTTACACACACTACACACTACACATTCTACACATTACACACTACTTTACACACACTATACACTACACATTCTACACATTACACACTACTTTACACACACTATACACTACACATTCTACACATTACACACTACTTTACACACACTATACACTACACATTCTACACATTACACACTACTTTACACACACTATACACTACACATTCTACACATTACACACTACTTTACACACACCATACACTACACATTCTACATATTACACACTACTTTACACACACTATACACTACACATTCTACATATTACACACTACTTTACACACACTACACATTCTACATATTACACACTATACTTTACACACACTATACACTACACATTCTACACATTACACACTACTTTACACACACTACACATTCTACACATTACACACTACTTTACACACACTATACACTACACATTCTACACATTACACACTACTTTACACGCACTATACACTACACATTCTACACATTACACACTACTTTACACACACTATACACTACACGTTCTACATATTACACACTACTTTACAGACCCTATACACTACACATTCTACACATTACACACTATACACTACACATTCTACATATTACACACTACTTTACACACACCATACACTACACATTCTACATATTACACACTATACTTTACACACACTATACACTACACATTCTACACATTACACACTACTTTACACACACTACACATTCTACACATTACACACTACTTTACACACACTATACACTACACATTCTGCACATTACACACTACTTTACACACACTATACACTACACATTCTACATATTACACACTACTTTACACACACTACACACTACACATTCTACACATTACACACTACTTTACACACACTATACACTACACATTCTACACATTACACACTACTTTACACACACTATACACTACACATTCTACATATTACACACTACTTTACACACACTACACACTACACATTCTACACATTACACACTACTTTACACACACTATACACTACACATTCTACACATTACACACTACTTTACACACACTATACACTACACATTCTACATATTACACACTATACTTTACACACACCCTACACTACACATTCTACACATTACACACTACTTTACACACATTATACACTACTTTACACACACTATACACTACACATTCTACATATTACACACTATACTTTACACACACTATACACTACACATTCTACACATTACACACTACTTTACACACACTACACATTCTACACATTACACACTACTTTACACACACTATACACTACACATTCTACACATTACACACTACTTTACACGCACTATACACTACACATTCTACACATTACACACTACTTTACACACACTATACACTACACATTCTACACATTACACACTATACTTTACACACTATACACTACACATTCCACACATTACACACTACTTTACACACACTATACACTACACATTCTACACATTACACACTACTTTACACACACTACACACTACACATTCTACACATTACACACTACTTTACACACACTATACACTACACATTATACACATTACACACTACTTTACACACACTATACACTACACATTCTACACATTACACACTGTACTTTACACACACCATACACAACACATTCTACACATTACACACTGTACTTTACACACACCATACACAACACATTCTACACATTACACACTACTTTACACACACTATACACTACACATTCTACACATTACACACTGCTTTACACACACTACACATTATACACATTACACACTACTTTACACACACTATACACTACACATTCTACACATTACACACTGCTTTACACACACTACACATTCTACACATTACACACTACTTTACATGCACTATACACTACACATTCTACACATTACACACTACTTTACACACACTATACACTACACATTCTACACATTACACACTATACTTTACACACTATACACTACACATTCCACACATTACACACTACTTTACACACACTATACACTACACATTCTACACATTACACACTACTTTACACACACTACACACTACACATTCTACACATTACACACTACTTTACACACACTATACACTACACATTATACACATTACACACTACTTTACACACACTATACACTACACATTCTACACATTACACACTGTACTTTACACACACCATACACAACACATTCTACACATTACACACTGTACTTTACACACACCATACACAACACATTCTACACATTACACACTACTTTACACACACTATACACTACACATTCTACACATTACACACTGCTTTACACACACTACACATTATACACATTACACACTACTTTACACACACTATACACTACACATTCTACACATTACACACTATACTTTACACACACCATACACTACACATTCTACACATTACACACTACTTTACACACACTACACATTCTACACATTGTACATATTACACACTATACATTACACACACTATACACTACACATTCTACACATTACACACTATACTTTACACACTATACACTACACATTCCACATATTACACACTACTTTACACACACTATACACTACACATTCTACACATTACACACTATACTTTACACACTATACACTACACATTCTACACATTACACACTACTTTACACACACTATACACTACACATTCTACATATTACACACTTCTTTACAGACCCTATACACTACACATTCTACACATTACACACTACTTTACACACACTATACACTACACATTCTACATATTACACACTACTTTACACACACTATACACTACACATTCTACATATTACACACTACTTTACAGACCCTATACACTACACATTCTACACATTACACACTATACACTACACATTCTACATATTACACACTACTTTACACACACTATACACTACACATTCTACATATTACACACTATAATTTACACACACTATACACTACACATTCTACATATTACACACTACTTTACACACACCATACACTACACATTCTACACATTACACACTATACTTTACACACTATACACTACACATTCTACACATTACACACTACTTTACACACACTATACACTGCACATTCTACACATTACACACTACTTTACACACACTATACACTACACATTCTACATATTACACACTACTTTACACACACTATACACTACACATTCTACACATTACACACTATACTTTACACACTATACACTACACATTCTACATATTACACACTACTTTACAGACCCTATACACTACACATTCTACACATTACACACTATACACTACACATTCTACATATTACACACTACTTTACACACACTATACACTACACATTCTACACATTACACACTATACTTTACACACACCATACACTACACATTCTACATATTACACACTATACTTTACACACACCATACACTACACATTCCACATATTACACACTATACTTTAAACACACTATACATGACACATTCTACATATTACACACTACACTTATTAGACTACACAATGCACAACATATTCTACATACATTACACACTACACTTATTACACTACACAATGCAAAACATATTGTAGTAGTGCATACAAAACACTCATACACTGCACGTTACACACTCTTTCTATAAACTACACAATGCACACTATACACTATATGCCTCAGCTATACACTAAACATGTATAGTTACACTTTACACTACACACACTGTATTCTTCATGATTATAATAAAACTAAAGGTGTGTGTGAAACGCTGCTGCTCTCAACACACATTACACTCATGTAACACACACACGCAAATGTCTTGAATCCCCTCTAAGTTTTAGTGCTGAGTAAAGGGGTTTCTCTAAAACTCAAACCACATGTAGGGCCTCTCTCTCTCTCTCTCTATCTATCTATCTATCTGTGTGTGAGAGAGAGTGAGAGAGAGAGAGAGTGAGAGAGAGAGAGAGAGTGAGAGAGAGAGAGAGAGCGAGAGAGAGAGAGAGAGAGAGAGAGTGAGTTCGTTCAGTGTGTTTTAATGACATGACTATATTTAATTACACTTTTGCCATCACTGAAATGACAGAGCTGTTATTAAAGGCTATAAAAATGTCGTCTGTCGTTACAGAGAGATTTAGTCTGAAATGATCAAAGAGTCACAGAGCATGCATTTAGAGGAACAGAGATGGAGTGAAGAAGAAAAAACATGTAGGCTGATGAAAACAGGGCACTGTCCTCTGTCTTTCTCTCTGTTTTTCTTTTTGGATTATCTTTAAGCCCTGTTCAGACAGGATTAGGTTTCCATGCGGAGGTGTGTGGCGTAATTATTCCCAGAGTGTCTCTGGGATTTTACTCTAAATCCCAGTTTAGGTACATGGCTAAGACACGCCCATCTCTGCGATTTATACTCCTCTCGTGTGTTACTACAGACTTCCTCAGTCAACATTAATGATCCCAATAACATATATCTGGAAAACTAATCCCGTCTGAATAGCGCTAAAGAGATCGTTAACAAAAAGCAGAGCACAAACAAATAATTAGATGAAATCGGGACAAAAATAAAGGCTATATTCGCAGTTTGACTGAATGTGAACGTTTTCTTCCTTAGGTTAGCACAGGAGCTACAAGTCTAACATAGCTAACACGTAATGGATGAATACGGACACCAAAAATGTCACGCGGATGTCTTTATTTGCTAAAATCATTCCTATTAGCGTGACATGTGAAGGTCAGGTTCCTTCGAGACTCCTATCTCATGAAGAAACCATCTCGCTAAATCCAGCGCGTCTGTTTTCTGCTAGTATCATCTTCAATTTTTTTCATTTTCTGACCGTTTCATTTTGGAAATATGTGAAACTTCTGATGTTTTCTTGGCGTACAGGTGTCCCATGCGTGTTTTCTCCCCCCCTTCACAATCTCCATCTCTGTCTGTCTGTCCCACCAGTCCTGGAACGCAGAAGCTATAGCTGTGATTTCATACTCAAGTCATAAAAAAGTGGAATATATAATGAGTGCTATAAAATCTTTGCACTGATTACTAATTAGCACAGTTATCAGTTAGCTAGCAAAACTATTGCTAGCTATCTTTACCAGAATGTGCTTGGGATTAATATCAAATCAGAGTGGGAATTAAAAAAAAAAAAAAAAAAAAAAATCATTTTAATTTGCAGTGTTATGAACTGATCTGTGAATAATTCAAATATCGGTCAACTATTTGCTAGCTTCCTGTTAAATCAACTAGTTAGCGTTAAAAACAAAGCAGCCGTGATCAATTTTGCTAAACATAGTTAGCTAGCTTTTGTAGCACCAGAAAATAGAGTATTAAATATAACTCGCTGGCTGTAGAGTTACACTGAACATCGCTAAACATAAATCATTAGCTAGTTATTTATAGCTCCATAAAAGCAAGTATTAAATATAGCTAACTTGTTCGAGCTGTTCGAGTGGTGGTGACTGGATTAGCTAAACGTTAGTTCGTTTGGTAATTAGGAAAAAATATCACTGTGTAAATGTACAGCGCCCTCCAGAATTATGGGAAAACTTGGTGAATATGAGCAAAGAAGGCAGTGAAAATTAGTTTTTATTGTTTAACCTTGTATTTAAAATTGTGTTAATTATTTCACCCCTAATCCCTAATCTCAGATTCCTACAAAGATACACTCTTCTCATGTGATATAAGATGAGGTATACTGTCTGACATATCTTGTGTGTGTGTGTGTGTGCGTGTGTGCGTGTGTGTGTGTGAGTGTGTGTGTGCGTGTGTGTGTGTGACGATGCCTCCGTGGAACGCTTTCTTCAGACGAGAGCAAACTAATAATTCCTGAGGTACGTTAAAAAACCTCAGAACTGGCAGGACTACAGTCCGAACCCTCCGACCCCTCATTCTGTCTTTCTCTCTCTTTCTATTAGTCTCTCGCTCTCGCTCGCTCTATCTCTTTCTTGCTCAGTCCATCTCTATTATTCACAATCATCGCTCCCTATTAGTCTTTCTCTCTGTCTCTCTCTATCAGCATGTTTCTATTATCCATCTGTCTCTCTCTATTAGACTTTTCCTCCATCTTTCTGTCCCTCTGTCCGTTTCTCTTTCTCTCTATCTGTCTTTCTCTATCACTCTGTCTATCTCTCTCTGTCTCACTATCCATCTGTCTCTCTCTATTTCTCTTTTTCTCTATAACTGTCTCTCTCTCTCTCTGTCTAATTAGTTTGTCTCTATCTGTCTTTCTTTATCAGTCTGCCTCTCTGTCCGTCTCTATCTGGGAAACGTTTGCTTTCTCAACATGAACGAGAGAGAGAGAGATGGAGTGTGTGTCATGGAAAATGTCCTGAGTAGAGGTAGAGTTTACACAAGGGTCTACTCATTTCAGCCCACCCACACGCACACACACACTCACACAGACACACATACACACTTGTCCAAAGTGACTCTTAAAGGTGACATTAACATCCGCTTGTGTATGTGTGTGCAAAAACATAAAGTGCAGTTAATTGACACACACACACACACACACACACACACACACACACAAACAACCCATTGCTGTTCTGAAATATCATCCAGGCCTGGCTCTGAGTGTATCTGTGGTTTAGTGTAAGAACAGAAGGAACGTTGGAGAGACGGATGGAGAGCTGACGAGGCCGTGTGAGGACGAGAGAATCCTCCCATTCTTAAACGTCTTCTCACTCCGTATCAAGATTTAAACTCCTCTCGGGTGCCGGTTCTATAAATTTACCACATTGCCTGTCTCACTCTTCCATTTCGAACTATATAAAACTGATTCTGGGGGCGGGGCTACATATCAACTCAACTTATGACGTCACAGTGTCAACGTTACAACTTTGTACCAATCGTGTTCCCTATGCAAATTATCAGGCGGAAACTTTTACTCACAGAACGTGCTAGCTAGAGCAAATGGTGGTTGTCATGGTGACGCTGAAATATATTGGGACAGGTATGATTCCTGTTCACTACATTGGTAAGAAATGTAAAGGAGGATGTAAATCACTATTCTGACAGGAGGACATGTTTCTATTTTGCATACTCATACTTCCTGGTATTTTTAACGAGGATCAAAGGGTAGAGAGGTGTGTCGGCCATTATAATCTTTCTAGGCATTCAAATGTTTTATTTTAATATTTACTATGCAAAAAAAAGAGAGAAAAAAGACACGTTCATGCGGATTAAATCGTTCGTTTTTGAACTGGAAAGTTTGAACACTTTTTTCATCTTATGAAAAAAGAAAGGGGGAGGTGGAGGAGAGAAATGGAGAGATGAGGAAGGGGAAAGAAGGGAAGAAAGAAAGGAGAGAAAAATAAAAAAAAAAGGTAAAAGGAAGAAAAGAAAGGGTTAGAAGAGATGACAAGAATAAACAAAAGACAGAAGTCAAGATGAAAAAGAGAAGAAGTTGCATGTTAGAAAGGCACCGTTTATATAGGACACATGAAAGAAAGAAAGAAAAAAGAATTGAAGATAAAAAGGGAAAGAGATGTACCAGAGAAGAGAAAAGAAGAGAAGAGAAGTTATAAGAAAAGAAAAGAAAAGAAAGGACAGAAGAAAAGAGGTAAAGGAAAAGTGAGAAAAAAAGAAAGATGAGATGATATTACAAGAAAGGAAGAACAGGTGACGGGGAAATACTGAAGAGATGGATTGTGTAAGGAGGGAGGAGAAGAAAAAGAGAGAGATGGAGAGAAAAAAGAAAAGGAGAGAAATAAAGGAAGAGAAGCACCACCAAACCCACTTTTTTATCTTTATTAGAGAGTCAGGTAGGGAGACCAGTGTGTGTGTGTGTGTGTGTGTGTGTGTGTGTGTGTGTGTGTGTGGTTTCTGTCCAGAAGGTGGAGCTGTTCAGTGTCAGTGGAGATGTGGTTGCCCTCACTAGGGTATTTCCAGCCCACGGGGTATTTGGGACAAAACCGGCTGCAGCCAAATTGAACAGCTGTGCACTGCCATTAAACACACACACACACACACACACACACACACACACACACACACACACACACACACACTGTTGCCCTGCTCCGTGAGTCACGTTGGTTTTTCACCGCACACTTCCTGTAGTGTTCAGTACTTAGCAACGTTGACTTTCCTAGTCACCTTTTAAAATTTCCACATCATGCTAACGGTCTAAAAAGCAGAAGGACACACACACAAAATGCTGTCTACAAATTTAACCAAAGTAATGATTAGCAAGATTAAAAGACAGCTGTCCTCACCCCGCCTTCTGAACGGTACGGCTCGAAAACGCTAACGCTTGCTGTGGCGATGAAATCTCCTCAGAAATCCTGTCAGGTTAGCACGTGTTAGCTAGCCAGCCAGAGTTAGCAGTGAATAAATATGAACACCGGTGTATACCATTCAATCCTCTCAGAAACAGTTCAGGTTAGCCGGTGCTAGTTAGCATTAGCATTAACATTAACCTGATGAATATGACTTGAAATCCTTTCAGGTTTGCTCATGTTCGCTAGCTGACCAGAATGAGTATTAGATCATTATGAATCTGATATTCAAGAATTCCTGTCAGAAATCCTGTCAGGTTCGCTTATGCTTCGCTAGTTGGTTAGACTTCACGGTGAGGATTTAGGGCTATGAACATTTATCAGTACGGTTTTAAAATCCTCGCAGAAACATTTCAGGTAAGCAAGTGTTAGCTAGCTGGCTGGGATTAGCATGTACGTCAATGACTACGACTTATTTCTGGCAGAAATCCTGTCGGGGTAGCTTGCGTTAGCTTAGCATTCGTGCGAACATCCGTACGATCGGATCAGTCCTGTCGAATCGGCTAGCGTGCTAGCGTGACTCGAATCACAATCCTCAGAAAGGACGACATTACCTCATGTTAGCTTCTTCCTACCTGAAATCTTCCATATACGGACTCACAGAAGAGCTGCTCTCGTCTCCATATTTTGACAAACAGTATCGTGTGTGTGTGTGTGTGTGTGTGTGTGTGTGTGTGTGTGTGTGTGCTGATTTTCTAGCATATCACAAACCACAAGCAGTTTTATCAAAACATAGTTAATAATGAGTGTGTGAGGTGAAGGTGAGTAAACAAGCTTTTGATGCTTCCTGTCAGTCATCATCACCAGGAGGAAAGCGAGATCAAAGCCTCAGTGACTAAGCGCTCTGAATAGGACTAAAAAAAGTAAACGCACCCCCCACCACCACGTTTTTTTCTTTTTTCCCCCTGACAATTGGCATCATGAAGGTGATTGACGGTTGCTTACAAAAGCTTGTGTAAAATCTACACCTGCTGCCAAGTTTTACCTGGAAAAGTACTCACTCATTCACACACACACACACACACACACACACACACACACACACACACACACACACACAGACATGACTCACACTTTGCCTACAGCACACCTCTTCTTATCCTCAAGAGTCAGCACTGAGATTAGCGTAGCATCCTCACTACATGCGGTGTAGCTGTGTTACATACGGAATACAACCGGACAGGGTGGGTGTTACCGTAGATGATTAGTTTCCTGTAACAGCACAACCCCAAGTAAACGGAGAAGAAGTCTGATGTGTCGTTCGTTAATAAATGAAAGTTTGTAGTCGTTGGCTGGTAGCTGGTGGTGGTGTAAGCGAATAAAACACCTGAAGGTGTGCTGTTAAAGGAAAAGAATCACTCTGTGTGTACTAGAACTTTACTGCAACGCTGCGAAACACACACACACACACACACACACACACACACACACACACAGTGTTTATTACTGTACAGTATTCCCCTTTCTCGCACCGTCACAACACACGGTCTCGGCGATACGTCGTCCCATCTTTCGTGTTTCATGTCTCTATAAACGTTTTAAGACCCGGAGCTTTCCGAAGCGTAGCGCCTGGCGTGTTTCACAGCCTTTTCTTATTGCCACTCGTAACGTCCGTAAAAGCTCGGCGTGACGTGTCTGTGAATCACACACAGCTGTGTTCGTGAATATTACATATTCGTTCAGTTTTTTTCGCCGCACGGTGTGTGTATAAAATGGCCTCAGGCTTGTTAGGATGTGAAAGCGAAAACCGCGGGCCTATAAAGATCAATTTATTTATTTATTTTATTTTTTCCTCCCCCTCCATACTGTAATTCTTTAACTGCAGATTTTTAAGATGGCGGTTTGGTTTGGTCGTTAAACGAGCGCCCTTGCTGCTCGGGTCTCCACAAACCCCGGAGGGCGTGCTCATGACACGCTGAGTGTGATTATTGTCCTACAGATTTGTGAAATGTCAAATCAGTAACGGAAAGACAAAAAAAAAAGAAGAAGAAGAAGAAGAAGAAGGAAGAGTGGCAGGGTTCGATTTCTTCTACACACACCTCTTTTCAGGACAGAACGGATTGTTATTGTGTAACTGTAAACGTGAGAAGAGGTGGGATCTGAGTTGCCTTGAGTTTTGTTTGTTTTGAAAAAAAAATGTATTTATATTTTTGTCAAAAGTTCAGTTTTAAAGTTAATGCAGTTGTAAACACTACAGTCCGAAGATGCTTTAAAGATGTTCTTATTTACTTAATTGAATGTGTAAACCACCAAATGTATGTATGTATTTATTTATTTATTTACTGGATCGAATAATCTGAAAATATGAACTAAAATGTTTTAATTGATCTTTTTCTTTTCTAATTTTTTTTTTTTTCATATTTCATCCTTCTGAACATCGAGACGTTTAAACTCGTCTTAAAATGCTGATTCTTTTTTCCTCTCTCTCTGTGCTTCTGTATAAAACTGATTTGTGGGTGGAGCCACACGTCAACCCATCTTATGATGTCACGAAACACCCTCCTGGTTTTTCGACCCAGTGACGAGACGACGGAGTCCTCTAAGCCGAGCTAACTGGCTAACCTAGCTAATGCTTGACGATGATCAGACGGCGGTCGTCACGGTGACGGCGTTTGGGCTGCTGTTAAATAAAAGTGCGAGAAAGCATGAGCGTAAACTGAGACTCGGAAACTGAAATCTCACTCGTGTAAGCGAACGTGAGTGAGCTTACTAGGAGCTAGTGAATGGGACGGCTAGTTCGGTTGTTAGGGGTGGGAAGAGGCGGGGTTTTATTTGCATATTCACGTATATTCATCGATCCTGCTTTTTTTTGTGTTTGTTTGTTTGTTTTAGTTGATTTCTAGGATGTGAATTGATTTACTTATTGTTGTAAATAATAAAACATTTTTTGAATTAAAGATTTTACTTATTTATTTATTCGCTTAGCGCTGCAAAATGTACTACTGTGCAGAACTTGCAATTCTCATAAACTCTATATCCTTGTTTTACAAATGCGCGCACACACACACACACACACACACACACAGCTCTTAAAGATACAGATTGAGATAATGGCTGGATGATGTTCCAGATTTCCTCCCCAGTGTACATTTTTTTCTTTCTTTTTTTTTTCTTTTCTTTTTGCCGGTAATTTAAGCAGCAGTTTTCGGTGGAATTGGACTCGGCTGATCATAAAGACCGATTTACTTTTGTTTGCAGTTCAAACAAATCCGTCGCCGTGGCAGCCACTTACAAGTATTTTTTTTCCCTTCCATTGGGCTTTTGCCTGCTCTGCATACCCTTTCTCGGAAAAAAAAAAAAATCACTGTGTTTAGGTCTAAACTGGACGCAAATGTATACTTACCTTTTCTTCAAATCACTTGTTAAGGATTTTATTTTGTCGAGCGAAGTTTAACGAGAGAGAGATGGATGTGATCATTTAAAGGAAGCTTTAAGAGGATGCAGAGTGAAAATAAAAAGAACAACTCGTTTTATATTGGTATAAACAGATATTTGTGTGTTTTATGGATGATAATAATAATAATAATAATAGTAATCATCATCATCACTATAACCATAATCATAAAGCATCTGACAGAGAGTAACACAAACTGTAATTATATCTGAAGAACGCCACTCCTACACACAACCTTTTAATATAGATATCTTTACATTTATATATATATATATATATATATATATATATATATATATTACAAATTATTCATTTTCTTAATATTATTAGATTTGTGATCAACACAGTTAGTTACTGTGCTTATGAGAACCTCTGTTCCTTGTGTGAGTGCGTGTGTGCGTGTGTGCGTGTGTGTGTGTGTGTGCTCTTTCTCTCTTTGTGACATCTATAACACTGCTTTATTTATATAAGGCTTTTCAATAAAATGCACCTGGATTTGCCGCACCAGCTAACACGCACAAAAAAACAACTGTGTGTGTGTGTGTGTGTGTGTGTGTTTCTAAAGTGTTTTCATACCTCTCTCTCCTTTTATATATAGTGTTAATAGGGCAGAAAAGATTGACTAATGTTTACATTTCAGACCTGATCTAATCCACTCTATGTTTTTTTGGGGGGGGGTTTTTATAGCTGAGTCAGTGGAAGGTGTGTGTGTGTGTGTGTGTGAGAGAGAGAGAGAGAGAGAGAGAGCGAGAGAGAGAGCGAGAGAGAGATCCAGAGAGATCCAGAATAACAATTCTGAGCTCCTTTGAAGCAAATCAGAGGTTCCATAAAGTCAATATTGGGCTAAACCAAAAGAGGAATGCAACGGGGGGGTCAGTGTGTAATAAACTACACACCTGCAGTAATAACAACAACTTCTATTGTCTGAATTGTTTTTAAAAACGATGACTAAACAACATAGAATTTTTTTGTGCAGGTCAGATACACTCACTTCACGCAGCTTAGAAGAAAATGTGACCTTTATTCTTCATCCTTTTCATGACTCGACTACAATGTCCTAGCTCGTTCCGTCCGTGAAAAACAAACGGTTAGCTCACGTAGACTTGTCCCAGCAACTCCGAAAACGATTCCATCTTACGGGTTGCTTTGTCGGGTTCGTTTGACGACTTCACGAACTTGTTTACCGAGCGTACGTTACTTAAATGTTTCAACGTTTCGCTGCATTTCCTAACATAGCTGCTAAGCTAAACAACTTAACAGCACTTTTAGCTAGCCAGACGTAGCGTAGTCTGAAGTGTAGTCTGCGGCTCGGGGTCGATTTCTAGCGTCACGAGCCTGAAATATGCTACGTTCGAGACGTTCGAGTATGCCAGACCGCTGTGGCAAAAGTAAACCCCGCCTCTTTGAATCTGATCGGCTCGATTGATTCCAGTGAGCTGATAGCGATAAGAAGGCGCTTTTTTTCGTAACACGTCCTTCTCAACGTTCTGAATCGTTTGACCTAACTGAAGGTTTGTCGAGTCTATCGTGGTGAAGCGTTTGGGGTGGACTGATCCCCCGGAAAAAAACGTTTAACCCCCAGAAGAAGTAAAAAAAAAAAAAAAAAAACCCTAATGATGATCATTTGGCCTTAGAAATTTCACACGTACTATTCCGATAATAACAGGTAGAAAATTAGAACAACATGTTTATTTGTTTGGTTTTTTTTCTGATCACTATGTATAGCTTCAGGAAATGCGAACCGGTTTTTCGGCGTAACGCATAAAGCAGCTCGTCGCTCGGCGTTATAGAGACCGTAGCTGCGTTCAGTTTATCCGCCACGCACGAGTACCCGTTCAGGACTGGTTGCGCTGTGTGTTTGCATCGCTTCATTTTTCACGCTGCACTTTGAAGGAGCCTCGTTTGCATGAGATGAAACACGGTGTCGGTTTTCCGGCTTCGGTGAGTCAGAGCGTGGCGTTACACAGCAACTGTGTTTGCACAGTAACTGTTTAGAATGCCCCCATTTACATTCACTATAGTAGTTTGCCAGTATGAACAGCTGTGTGTGTGTGTGTGTGTGTGTGTGTGTGTGTGTGTGTGTGTGTGTGTTTAGTTCAGCTGCGCATGAGTCAAGGAATCTGTCCGAGCCCCAAAGTGATCTGAACTCCAGAATGTACCATATTTTGGACAAAATAAAAAAAAAAGTCCGAATTCGCTTAATTAAACCAATGGATTCAATATGAGAGATTTGAAACATTTGAGGGTGAAAAAACAAAACAAAAAAACCTTTTGTTAATGTGTGTGTGTGTGTTGGGGGGACAAGTCTGGATGATCTGTGTGAAGGATAAGAAAAGGGAGTAGAGACAACGACACACACAGTCCACCCATCAGAGAACTCGTCGGTCCTCTGTGGAAGGAAACAGTCGCGTGGTGAAAATATAATCGGACGTCTTATTATTATTATTATTCACTGCCGTAGCTTCGACGTGACCCGAAAGCCAGTTCCTGATCTAATTACAGTGTGGGTGGAAGTGACCGCTTTCGTCGTTTACTCGCCGTTTCATTTCTTCCTCTCGCATGTGATGGGAAGTTGTTTTTTTCATGTCGAGTCTTCGAGTCGTGGCTGTAACCAAAACCAAAGTCCTTCGTTCTGGTACATGATATACCCTCATGGTGGCGGAAACGTTTCCTTTCTGCCAGGATCTTTTTTTTTTTTTTGAAGGTTCATCTAGTGGATGGATTACGGAGAGTATCTCTGTTTAAACTAAAAAAAAAAAAAAAAAAAAGCACAAGCCCTTAAAAACAGCTAGCCTCGGGCAACGCTCACCGCATGAATCATTAAAATGGCAGATTGGAGTTTTACGGGGGTTCTGTTTAAAAATCCCACTTGCATGAGTCATCACAGGACCACAAAGGTTTTCTTCCACCAAACCCACCCTCCCCCCCCCCTCCCCCCAACGCTCTCAGAGACTGCAAGTCTGCAACTGCCCAGAGACATTTGATTCAGCCCCATTTAATCATTGTGTTTATTTTGATCCCTGGTGTTTATTCGAGGGATCGCAGGCGTACTGGACGTCGGAGAGGCAAACAAGCCACGAGGCACCGGACCGGACGTTTACTCCGGAGAATCCGATACGTCTGTGTTACATGAACACAGCAAGATTTTTCTTACAGTGCGTGTGTGTGTGTTTATACTTCATAACCTCGCACTTGGGTTTTTTTTTTCTTTCCTTTTCCCCCCGATCAGATTCCATACACCAGTGGTCACCAACCCTGTTCCAACCCTAATGAAACACACCTGCTCTATCTTGAATAATTGTTTGATAATCTGGATCAGCTCAGCTGGATTAGCGCTGGAACTCAACTCTGTAAGAAAGTAGAGCTCCGGGAACGAGGGACTGTGATCCAAGATACCAAAGTTATCTTAAACGTAGCGTGTAAAGTTGAAGGAAAGTTGAAGAAATATATGAATTAAACTCGCAGATCAGAGCTCTGTGAAGTCAAATCAAGCCTTTTAGTGAAGCTACAGTACAGTACTGTAGTACTTTACACACGTTCATAAATACATGTAAAGTTACAGTGTTGTTTAAGAGTATGTAAACGTACAGTAGTTTTCTGAAAGTGTATGTGATGGTAAAGTATTAATAGAGGTGAGTTTGTAAAAGTACATCACAGTAAAACTGCCTGTAAAGCTGCAGTAATGTAGAAATGTGGGTAAAACTGCATTAGTGTATTTATGTCTGTAAAAGTATCATTTTTTTTGTAAATTTGGAAAGTTACAGTGCTGTAGTAGTGGTTGTAAAATTACACTACTGTAGCATTGAGTGAAACATTAGAGTGCTGTAGCATTGAGTGTAAAGTTAACTTACGGTAGCAACTGTGGTAAGTTACAGTTCTGTAACTGTGTTATAGGAGTAATGTTAGAGGACTGTAGATGTGAGTGTAAAGTTACAGTTCTGTATGAGTATGTGTAAAGTTACAGTTCTGTATGAGTAAGTGTAAAGATACAGTTCTGTATGAGTATGTGTAAAGTTAGAGTGTTATAGGAGTAACGTTAGAGGACTGTAGATGTGAGTGTAAAGTTACCATTCTGCATGAGTATGTGTAAAGTTACAGTACTGCATGAGTATGTGTAAAGTTACAGTACTGTATATGTGTAAAGTTACAGTACTGTATGAGTAAGTGTAAAGTTACAGTACTGTATATGTGCAAAGTTACAGTTCTGCATGAGTATGTGTAAAGTTATAGTTCTGTATATGTGTAAAGTTACAGTACTGCATGAGTATGTGTAAAGTTATAGTACTGTATATGTGTATGTGTACAGTACTGTATGAGTAAGCGTAAAGTTACAGTACTGTATATGTGTAAAGTTACAATACTGTATATGTGCAAAGTTACAGTTCTGCATGAGTATGTGTAACATTACAGTACTGTATGAGTATGTGTAAAGTTACAGTACTGTATGAGTATGTGTAAAGTTACAGTACTGTATATGTGTAAAGTTACAGTACTGCGTGAGTAAGTGTAAAGTTACAGTACTGTATATGTGTAAAGTTACAGTACTGTACATGTGCAAAGTTACAGTTCTGCATGAGTATGTGTAAAGTTACAGTATTGTATATGTGTAAAGTTACAGTACTGTATATGTGCAAAGTTACAGTTCTGCATGAGTATGTGTAAAGTTATAGTACTGTATATGTGTACAGTTACAGTACTGTATATGTGTAAAGTTACAGTACTGCATGAGTATGTGTAAAGTTATAGTACTGTATATGTGTACAGTTACAGTACTGTATATGTGTAAAGTTACAGTACTGCATGAGTATGTGTAATGTTATAGTACTGTATATGTGTACAGTTACAGTACTGTATATGTGTAAAGTTACAGTACTGCATGAGTATGTGTAAAGTTATAGTACTGTATATGTGTATGTGTACAGTACTGTATGAGTAAGCATAAAGTTACAGTACTGTATATGTGTAAAGTTACAGTACTGTATATGTGCAAAGTTACAGTTCTGCATGAGTATGTGTAAAGTTACAGTACTGTATATGTGTAAAGTCACAGTACTGCATGAGTATGTGTAAAGTTACAGTACTGTATATGCGTAAAGTTACAGTACTGCATGAGTATGTGTAAAGTTACAGTACTGTATATGCGTAAAGTTACAGTACTGCATGAGTATGTGTAAAGTTACAGTACTGTATATGTGTAAAGTTACAGTACTGCATGAGTATGTGTAAAGTTACAGTACTGTATATGTGTAAAGTTACAGTTCTGTATATGTGTAAAGTTACAGTACTGCATATGTGTAAAGTCACAGTACTGCATGAGTATGTGTAAAGTTACAGTACTGTATATGCGTAAAGTTACAGTTCTGCATGAGTATGTGTAAACTTACAGTACTGTATATGTGTAAAGTCACAGTACTGCATGAGTATGTGTAAAGTTACAGTACTGTATATGTGTAAAGTTACAGTACTGCATGAGTATGTGTAAAGTTACAGTACTGTATATGTGTAAAGTTACAGTTCTGTATATGTGTAAACTTACAGTACTGTATATGTGTAAAGTCACAGTACTGCATGAGTATGTGTAAAGTTACAGTACTGTATATGCGTAAAGTTACAGTTCTGCATGAGTATGTGTAAAGTTACAGTACTGTATATGCGTAAAGTTACAGTACTGCATGAGTATGTGTAAAGTTACAGTACTGTATATGCGTAAAGTTACAGTACTGCATGAGTATGTGTAAAGTTACAGTACTGTATATGTGTAAAGTTACAGTTCTGTATATGTGTAAAGTTACAGTACTGCATGAGTATGTGTAAAGTCTCAGTCCTGACTGTGTTCGAAACATAAACACTGATAGCGGCCAAACAGTCACGACAAGACAATGGTGCGTTTCTTTTATCTGCATTGTTTTTCTTTTAGCTCATTGAGCAGATTCCAAGCTTTCACCCCGCCCTCTGTCTCTTATTTGGTTTCGTTCTATTTGAGCATGTGTATATGTGTGTGTGTGTGTGTGTGTGGGTGTGTGTGTGCTTCCTGGCTGGTGGCTGTATAAACAGCGTGTGAGGAGACAACGCCTCAGGTGAAGACTCAGAGGCCTGACTCGCACAGCCACAGAGTGCAGACACCCTTTTAAGCACGTCTGCTAAACACAGATACATACACACACACATACACACACACACACACACACACACACAAGGGCAGGTGAATCTAATTTACTAAGGCCTAAGGGCACGTACACATGCTATCAGCTGAGCCGATCAGACAGACGCTGTGTGTTGGTCGTCAGGTCCAACCCAGAACACTTTAATCAAATTAGATCAAGGGTTGAGTTCACACTACACACACACACTATTACATGACAAATAAAATAGAGAACAGAACACATATTGAGAGAATTGTAAGAACTACACAAGCATTTGTATTACTGAATTAATTTTTTTGTTTGATGTTGTTGAATTGTTTATTATTTCATGATGTACTGAGTGTGCCCATAAACTCTAATGGATGTCACTATGTCTGACAGAACACAGTGTTCCCAGTGTACCATTTCATTTTAATTTGTAGAAATTTTCTTTTACGTTGAGCTTCCGCCGTACGACTGCCTGTGTACGAGCTGTTACTTCAGAAACGATGACTCGTTAATATAAACCGCATTAATATAAATCTGTGGTTCTGTGCTGCTATAGAAAACAAATCAACACCTAAGAGTCCAATCTAGCCCACTATAGTACAATATTACACTGATAATTTACTACTTTAATCAGTATCGAATTATTCAACTCGTTATACTGCTTACATCTTAATATCGATCCAGCTCTCATCTACCGTAGTCTGTCTGTTGATCAGCAGTATGTGTTGGCACCCCACTACCATGTACCATGTCCATCAGTGGAAAGGGACCACCACTAGATCATAAAATTAAAAATTAAACATTAATTGCGTGCCAAAAATGATCCTTTTGGGTGATATGAATTGTTGTTTGGTTGGTTGAAATGTTAAATATCACACTATACCTGATTCTTGACATGTTCATAAGGTTTAAATAAGCAATTTGTGCAAAAAAACAATTAAATGTAACGCAGTCGATTTGGTTTAGCATGCACTAAATGTACATATCATCACAGATCAAAATCATCAAAAGAATGATTTGTTCAGACATATAATATGAGTTAATGTGTTAATTCCTGGTTAGGACTGAGATATAGATCTCTTTAAAAAAAGAAAACCAACAACAACAACAATGCAAGACTCCATTGCAGTGTTGTGTTTTTTCCCCCTCCTTCTCCATTTCTCCTTGGTTGAGTCCCCTTGGCCACAGTAATGGGACTTTCATTACTTTATCAGTTTGAGTGAAGTTCACTAGATAAGGGGTTTGAATCGATTTCACTGTAGGCAAAAAGGCATTACTGCTATCTCAGAGAGTTTCCTGTTCAATCCAGATTTAAAAAAAAAAAAAGAAGTTTAGAAATGGAAAAAAATAGTCATTACAAAACTACAACAATAAGCGATTGTGTTCAAATGATGTTTTTGACTTGTTCTCCATCTGCACCTGAACCTGCTTTACTGCTTTGTTTAACATAGCACAGTTAGCATGATCTCACTCGGGAATATAGTGCAAAGGAAATCGTTTCGATTACAGTGATTTGAAGTATGTACAAAAAAAATAAATGAATAAATAAAAGAACTGATAAGAAACATAACATATGAAAAGGTTTTTAAAACAGAACACGACTGGACGTCAGTCCAAACTGACAAAACAGAAGTAAACAGTGTGGAATGATTAGGGATTAAGTTGTGTGGTGTTGACAGTGTTGGTTCTTCAGTAGCCAGATTTTTGAGTTTCTAGTGAATGAGCTGGAAATTGTCATATCTCAGTTGAGAGTGAAGTTCTGTTCCAGCCGTGACATGCCTGACTGACCGGCCAAGAGAACTTTTCCTTTCCTCTGGCAGCTTTTGACTGGAAGCAACTGTGGAAGAAATTTCTCAGGAGCTGTAAAAGTAAACACTGAACACGGTTAGCAATGAAGACCTGCTTATTATATTTATTATGCACGCTTTATCTTTTTATCTCTTGCCTTTTTCAAAACACAGAGTTCACGTATCATACTACAGGTGTTCATTTAACACAGTAAAGAAATCTGTAAAATGGTAACACGGTACTCTAGGACTTTATTAAACACACTACATTTAAACTGAACACTATAAGATGTTATTAAACACTCTACATGTTCATTAAATACTGTAGTTCACTTTCTAAAATACTCCATATATTCGTTGAACACTGGGATTTTATTAAACATGCTACATGTTAATTGAATGCTGTTTTGATTTTTTTATGAAACACTTTGTATTAATTGAACACTAAATGATTTTACTAAACACTGAATGTTAATTCATCTCTGTAGGTTTTATTTAAACACTACAACTTAATTAAGCACTGTGGTTTCTGTAAGCTTTTATTAAACACTCACGTTGTAATTAAACACTGCGGTGTTTTCTTCAGTACTTACATGATAATTGAACACTATACAATTTTATTAAATACTACACGTTAATTGAGAACGGTATGTTTTTATTTAAACACCATGTTAGCTGAGTATTGTTGTTGTTGTTGTTATTGTTTATTAAACACGCTACATGTTAATTAAACGCTATAAGTTATTTATGTTATTTAACACTCAGATGGCAGTGATCACTTACACATTGATTGCATGTTAGAATTTTTTTACTGAACGCTCTACGTGGTAATCAAACACCATAAAGATGTAATTAAACGTTCTACATGTTAAGCAAACACTGTTAAAATGGAATTAAACACTCTACATGTTAATTAATACTGCGTAATTGTTCATTAAACACTCTGTGTTAATCCAACACTATAAAAATGGAATTAAACACTGTGTTAATTAAGACTATATAATCTTTAATTAAACACTCTGCATGTTAATCCAACACTATAAAAATGGAATTAAACAATCTACATGTTAATTAAGACTATACTATTTTTAATTAAACACTACGTGTTAATCAAATACAATACAATTTTTATTAAACAAACTTAAACTTAAATTAACACTCTTTGGGTTTTTGTTGTTTGTTTGTGTGTTTGTGTGTTTGTGTGTGTGTGTGTGTGTGTGTGTGTGTGTGTGTGTGTGTGTCTAAAAGTTTTCTCAAAAACTGAATTAAAGTCGATTTGTCCTCCCGAGTTAACGCGACTCTCAGTTCCACCTTAAGAACCCGAGTTCCTGAAAAACAGCTCCAGCCAATAGCATCGCTCCAAAAATTACCTGCGTCCGGGCTTAGCGCTCCTGATTGGTCAGCGCGCTGTTGTCCGCGAGCTGTTTCTGATTGGCCGGGAGCGCGTCGCTATGAGTGGTGTCAATTGGCCAGATTGCACGCGCTCTCCGCCTCTGAGGAAAAGTTCACCAGAGTGTAGTGACAGCTAGCGAAAAACACACACACACGCGCGCGCGCGCACGCTCAGAAAGGAAGAAGGAAAATTCGCCGTCCTCACGCCATTACGTCCGTCGCCGAAGACGGGAAACTTTCCGCAAGCTTTTCTCCTTGCTCCTTTTTAAAAACAAAACAAAAAAACTTTGGATGTATCGGTGCGAGGGAGGAAGAGAGTCGGCTCCGTTTCCCTTCTCTGACTTTCTCTCTCCATGTGAACCGACTCGGAACCGAAACCCTTCTCTCTCGGTCTCACGCGCGCGGATTTAACACGGATAAACCGGAGGACACTTCTTCTGTGTATTTGTGTGTGTGTGTGAGAGAGAGAGAGAGAGAGAGAGTGTTTGTGTGTGTGTGTGTGTGTGTGTGTGTGTGTGTGTGTGTGGTGATTGTTGTTTTATTTTTATAAGGAAATAAATATTTGTATTTGTTATGAACACTCACACCATGTTGCCCGGCGGCGGGACGTACGCGAGCAAGAAGCGGAAGAAGCCGGTTCAGAAAATGTGAGTCGAAACTTTTTTTCTTTTTCTTCTTTACTTTTTTCCCCCCCTTTGAAAAAAAAGGGGGGAAAAACAGTAACGTCAGACGACGAGGAGGCGCGCGAGAGAGAGAGCTGCGTCGCGTCTCGTGCGGCCCAACCGACTCCTCCGCGATACTTTTCAGCGATTATAACAGCGACATAAACTTCTAATAATGTTGTTATTCACGTGCAACACTAATAACGTGCCGTGCTACAGGTGTTTATATTGCATCAGCTGCACGGTTTGTGTGTGTGTGCGTGTGTGCACGCGCGCAGCCATATGCAATGCAAGTCGTAACGTAAACGCAGGCTAACATTCTTAGCTGATAATAACAACAGTGCGTTTGATCTGAAACATGCATTCATGAATTAAACACACAAGTAAACAAGTGCACTGTTTTCTTTTTGTTTTATTTAAAAAAAGTGTTTCCTAACAGATATGCAAGAAGTGTGTGTTTGTAAAACTTGTTACAACACAACTGTTTGTTTGTTTGCTTGCTTGCAAACTTTCTTTGCCAAACATGCAGTGTGTTATAAACTTAATACATAAAGCATATAAAGTTATAAAAACTTTCCACCAAAGCATTTTTTTTTGTCTTAAAGACAGCTGTGTTTCGCTGAAGTCACTTTGGCAGCATTTACACTACATGGTTCAAGTGACCCAAGTCCGATTTTTTCCTTCCATCTGGAGCAGATCGGATATGACCCATGATATTCTCAGATCCGCTTCAGGCCTCGTTCATATGTGGGAATAAACCGATATGAATTGGATACTCTCCTGGTACCAGTCATACGTCATTGAAAAAGCGACGGCGGCGTATGACATCACTTCAGGTGGACACCATCAGAGAAAACACGACTCTCAACAAGGGCTCTCTTCTTTAATTTCTCCGCCTTAAGAGGCGGGTGTTCTGCTCAACTTTAAATATGGTGCAGAAAACTAAAAGCTTGTGTTATATTTTCGTCTGCGTTCCATCGCACATTGTGGCGTTTTTTACTTCCTTTTCGACCCAAGCTTCTGGTGACGTCTACCTCAGGTTGTTTCACGAAGTGTATAATGTAAACACAGATATCAGATATATGGGTCACTTTTAAAAGAAGATGTAAGCGGGTCGTCAAGAAGAAATTGGATGTAGTCAACGAATTGGAATTGGGCATCAAGACCGGCAGTGTAAATGCAGCCAAAGTGCGCTTTTGCCTCACGGTCCCGCGACTTTGATAGTAGTTTTTCCGCTGTCAGAACTTTTCCTTCTCGCCACAGAGGTGCTATGAAACGGACCTCTTTAGTACCTTTGGTACCCTTAGTGCCTGAGAATTTGTGTGTGTGTGTGGTGCCTTTTTACAGAGTGATTAAAGGTAACAGTGATCAGAGGTTAAATTATTCATTTGTTTGTTTTTACACAAGATTTTGATGGTACGACTGCAACAGGCGAGGGGGGACAAACAAACAAACCAAAGAAACGTAAAGTAGTTTGTAATTGTAAACGTACACTTTTGTTTCAATTTTGTGTCTCTCTGTGTGTATGTTTTTTGGTTTGTTTGTTTGTTTGTTTTTGCTTTGCGTAAATCGCTGTAGTGTGTGTCCCTGAGTAACTCTCCCCCCATGGGCGGAGTGAACAACACTCTCATTTAATGGTTCCGTTTCCCCTCCTGCTGAACTCTCCGGTCCACCTTAACATCCGGGCCTTTTGTGCTGCAAATCCTCAACTCTAGTTTGGCAAGCGCGCTTATTTGGGTCGCGTCCAAAATCAACTACTACCACACTAAGCAGTATGGAGAGGGTAGTGCGCTACATTCATACACAAAAATTCTGTGGAACTTTCTGTTTGGGTTGAGTGAGGCAGTATGGCGGATGAGCAGTCGACGGTTTAACGGGTCTCGTCGCGCCGGTAGTGGTGGTGTCCTGTTTGGTCACACTCGTTAGTACGGTAGTGCGCGGGGGGTTTGTGTGTGGTGTTTTTTTTTTTTTTTTGGGACGGAGCCTCTATATTAATCATAATCGAGGCGCGCGGTGCTCTCACGCGATGCTCGCATGAGGGAGGGGGTGGTCGGGCTTCGAGGATGTTATTGTAATCCGATAGGCTTTCTTTTTTTTACACTCCCCCTTATGAGAACACGTTTTTTTTTTGTCTTTTCCCCTCTTTTTCCCCCTCCGTCTCCTCCTTCTCGAATTAACATATTTTTAAGTCACGCAAGCTTACACAACGGCGGTGGAAACTGACTTTAAAAAGTTTTTTTTTCTTTCTTCCACGTCGTATAACCGGACTTTAAGCCTCAACTTAAAAACACATAGAAACGTTCCATTTGGCGCACTGGTTGAGTTTTAAAAAGAAAATAAATAATTTTGTACGGTTTTTAATTGAAACTCATTGTGTTGGGTTTGTTTGGGTGTCACGGTAAGCTAGCGAAGAGGCAGCCATTTTAACAACATCCGGGTAACTTGGTTGAGTTTTACACGGGTACTCTGAGGTAAACTTAAAAACAGAGATTCCTGTCAACAAAATATGAGTTATTTATATACTAACAAAAGAAACCATAATTTAGTAAAGAAAATAATATATATACACACATAATTTATCAATATTATTATTGATAACTAAATATTAACGTCCAGTCGTTTCTGTTAATAACAGTCACGCATTCATTTTGTCCGGCTCGCGCGCTGATTAAAGGCGCCATGGTTACGGATCATTCCACTGATGCCTGAAATAGGGGGAGCCTGTGAGGGATGCTACACGTGTTTAGTCCTGCCTCTAAAAAAAAACAAATAAATAATAAGAACCTGCAGAACATTTCATATTGAATACATGTCACTGTGTTTTAAAAGGTTGTGGATATTGTTGCCTAGCAACCACGTCAACCTTTGAAGCGATTTTGGCTGAATCCCATGTGCCTTCCTGCTTTCCACAGTGTCTAAGCAGGGTGATGCGCTCACGACGTCATCCCCTATTCACTGTGTGCATATGGGAAGCCTTTATCATGGTTATCTTTATGAATACTGGACTTAGGAGTACAAAAACAATGCCAAAAAAAGTGGGCGTGGACTGAACTCAATATGGTATGCATGCTGTTGGTGTCCAAACAAGGGGTTCGTCTCTGTACACTGTACTTTTCGAGTACACTAGATAGGGGTTGAAGTGTGCAGTGTTGCTGTTGTATCCCTTAATATAGTGCACTGTGTACTTGTCATGCTCTGACACACCTGAGAAAGCCTATTAATGGGTCACTGACCCTCAGACAGGTAAATTTACATTGATCCATTATGCAGATGCTTTTATACAAAACACACCAGCTGGACAAAAGCGCGTGATCAAAAACGCTTTAAAATCATAATCACGATTCAAATCTATAATCACGACTTACAAACAAAACCTGTCTTGTCGCACTTTATGTTTTTTTTTATTTTTTTTATTGTTTTTTTTAAACAAGTTTTAGTTTGTAGGCCTGGGGTTCAAGAATGAATCTTTGAGCCGACTGAAATGATTCGACTCACGATTCGTTCGTTTGTTTGTTTTATTCGATACTGAAGTAATTCTTTGATTCGAAAGACAGTGTATTCACTTTAATACACTGAACTAATGCGGCAACTAACGATTATTTTGATAATCGATTAATCTGTTGACTATTTCTTCGATTAGTCATGTTAAAGGGCCAGTGGGAAATGAATGATTAAAAAAGGTATATTTTAGTCAAGAGTTATTGCACTTCCTTTCTATTGCGCGATGTGTGATTTGCGTGGACTCGCGCTCGTTCAGTGAAGTTTAACGGAGACTCGCTCGCTTTCAGGACGAGACTTCATGTAAAATGGAAATACTGGCGTGACTTTCTAGCATTTACTGATAAGGATATGAAGGGAAACATGTCATTTCTGCGCTGAAGAAAACATGTCCGGAACACGTTAAACAGCACACGCAACTGTCGCAGCGACTGACGCGATGAACCACGTTAATACACGTACCAGTTTGTTCGAAGCACTTAATATAAAACGTTCTCATGTTTTGGACGAGCTGGATCCTGCACTTTTCCCTCAGCAGCAGCTCACTCTGTGACCTCCGCTGTTTTTCACACGGGTTTTATTCATAGAAATGCGTTTTTGACCGTCGTGAAGTGACGTCCCCGACGGGGTGGGGTTATCCGCCGTGACGTCACTGACCCGATTAATCCGTAATGCCGTTCGCTGTCCGTTATTTTAATTATCGGATTCATCGATTCGTTGTTCACTTTTCACTTTCAGTGTTATTCAGGATGTCTTCAGAGCGTATTTATAACTGTTTCTACACACACACATAGATGCACATTTTGTGGCATTCGTCACACTGTTCGTTTTAGCTTGTTATTTTGGTAACTTCCTATGAAGGCCATATCTATAATAATGTACGAGCACAGTCATGTCACATTCTAATGCGTAGCTATCGTTATGATGCTTTACGAGTAGCGTTCGTAACGTGATGTAATGCGCTATAAGCGCTACTTATAGTATAATCCATTCTTTTAGCGTTTTATGAACTGTAAGCCATTGATAAAATAATTAAATGTGTTTATAATGAAGTGTTCCTTCAATTCCTTATGAATATATTTTCTATGTAGTCTTTATACATGTGGCCTTCAGAGAGTGGATCATGTCAGGTAAATCGTGGTTCAGTGGGGGGGGGGGGGGGGGGGGGGGGGGGGGTTAGGTTAATCACAGTCTTGGCCAATCGCGATACGTGATCATGACATTGCTAGTCGTGTGCTAGTGTATTTCTGTAGTAACGTAGGAATGCTAACGTTGTAGCTGTTTTGTGTCCTTGCGGTGCATTCGACTTGCCTCAGAAGTTGGTACTCGGCTCATCCGGACACTTTCGACCTCCGCGTTTGGGACGCCTCCGAACATGTAACATGTAGGTCTGTATGCCGAATGCTCGTTTAAAGGGAAGAAGTGCTGCTGTGTTTCCTGCCGATGTCCGGGCCGCCATGTTGGTTTGAGTCGACGTCGCTCTCTGAACTCGGGGGTAGAAGAGACCTTCGGTGGAGATCAGAAGCTTCCAGGTGTGAGTTTCAGTTGGACGCAGCGTAAGTCCCCTGGAGATTAACACTCGGTTAATGAAGTGAAAGCTGTCAGTAATGATTAAAATGTCACGTGAAAACACACACACACACACACACACACACACACACCGAGCTGCAAATGATCCAGTCCTGATACTCAAGTGTGGAACTGAAAAAGCTTATGAATATTACCTATATGAATATAAGAGCATTCAGTCAGCAAAGTCCAACAGCGACTCGAGGAAAGTTCCTGGTGTACAAAGTTGGGTTCTGCATGTGTGTGTGTGTCTGTGTGTGTGTCTGTGTGTGTGTGTGTGTGTGTGTGCTTTACTCAGATTATTAAAGTCACCTGTGTGAAGTTCACACCTCCGAGTTCAGCGTTAAATAAATGTGTGTTAATTTATGGAGTTTCCATGGTAACAGTCTGTCTGGGATGGTCGTGTCAGCTCATAACACACACACACACACACATATATATACGCATATATACACACGGCTGTATCTCAGTGCTGTATCTCAGTACGTGTGTGTATGTGTGTGTGTGTGTGTGTGTATGTATGTAGACACTTAAGTGAGCCGCGAGGGCGTCGGGTTCTCCAAGCCTCACACAAAGAGCGCATTCAACTAGTGTGTAACTTGACTCTGGCTTCTCACACACACACACACACACACACACACACACACACACACAATTTACCTCTCTCTGACTGTCTCTGTCTTTCTGTTTCACTGTATTTCTGTCGCTTTCTCTTGCTCTCTGTCTAACACTCTCTTTCTGTCTGTCTCTCTGTCTCACTCTCTCTCTGTCTCACTCTCTGTCTCTCTCTCTTTGTCTCTCTCTGTCTCACTCTCTGTCTCTCTCACTCTGTCTCTCTCTGTCTATCTCTACCTCTCTCTGTCACTCTCTCTCTGTCTCTCTCTCTTTGTCTCTCTGTCTCACTCTCTGTCTCTCTCTCTCTCTGTCTCTTTCTGCCTCTCTCTCTGTGTCTCACTCTCTGTCTCTCTCTCTTTGTCTCTCTCTGTCTCTCTCTGTCTCACTCTGCCTCTCTCTCTGTCTCTCTCTGTCTCTCTCACTCTGCCTCTCTCTCTCTTTGTCTTTCTCTGTCTCTCTCTCTTTGTCTCTCTCTGTCTCACTCTCTATCTGTCTCTCTCTCTCTCTGTCTCTCTCTCTGTCTCACTCTCTGTCTCTCTCTCTTTGTCTCTCTCTGTCTCACTCTCTGTCTCACTCTCTTTGTTGCTCTCTCTCTCTGTGTCATGCTCTCTCTGTCTCACTCTCTTTCTGTCTCTTTCTGTCGCTGTCTCTCTCTGTCTTTCTCTCTTTCTTTCTTTCTCTTCCCCCGCTCTCGCAGTCTCTTTCCATATACACACATATTTCTTCTCTCCCTCTCTTTCTTGCTGTCTTGAGACGTTTTTCAATAAATAAAAATTGTAATAGTTGGTAAGCTGCTGTGGTGTAAGAGGAATAAAACACCTGCGGACGTGCTGTTATCGGAAAATAATCAACTTCAGGGTGGTCTCACACACACACACACACACACACAGTGATTCACACCAGAATGCCATACTGGAAGCAAACCTTTTTTTCCTGTGTGTGTGTGTGTGTGTGTGAGATCAGAACCAGATGTGTGTGTGTGTGAGTTCAGCAGGGTTATCAGACGAGAACGTGCCATTCCAGTGGACGTCGCCCAATTAACCAGCCGAGAGACCTTGTGTTCTTTCTTTACCATGATGGAGTGTGTGTGTGTGTGTGTGTGTGTGTGTGTGTGTGTGTGTGCACGTGTACTTAACAGCAAGGAATCATGGGAGTTTACAGTAAGACACAGTACACTCAGGTTCCCCTGCCCCCTGTGCTGGAGAATCATGAGAATAATGACTTTAAGAACTCTGATGTAAAATGAGTTCAAAAGGAACCTTCTGGGAACACCGTCGCTAGGCAACTCGGGAAACACCAATCACATGCTAGCATTGCAACGACACGGTGACCATGGAAACGCCAAAGAACTATCAACATATTCCAGAATGTTTTTCACTGTGTATTATGCTGTAATAATTGGAACACAGAGAGTCGGGTGTTCTAGAAGGTTCCAGTTATTACAGTGTAACCCACAGAGAGTCGGGTGTTCTAGAAGGTTCCAGTTATTACAGTGTAACCCACAGAGAGTCGGGTGTTCTAGAAGGTTCCAGTTATTACAGTGTAACCCACAGAGAGTCGGGTGTTCTAGAAGGTTCCAGTTATTACAGTGTAACCCACAGAGAGTCGGGTGTTCTAGAAGGTTCCAGTTATTACAGTGTAACCCACAGAGAGTCGGGTGTTCTAGAAGGTTCCAGTTATTCTGCTGTAACTCATATATGTAATTCCGCTGTGTGTGTGTGTGTGTGTGTGTGTGTGTGATGAAATCCGTGTGAAAACAAAAGGCTGGTTCAATCGTGTCTGCTTCACACTGAGGCACTATTGTTTTAAAGAATCCACCGCCCCCATTATCCTCCCCGCTTCTAATACCTTCCAGCTTTGTGTCATCGTTACAGACTCCGCCCCTTTTTAAAATAATGGATATCGTTTATTTGTTTGTTTGCATAGTTATTTATTTTAAATAATTGTGTTCTTGTTTTTTTTATTCACTTGGGGTTTTCTTTCTTTCTTTTTTTTTTAATGTTTTATTTCAAAAGTATGTTTGTTTCGTTTAATGATTGTTTCTGTTTATTTGAAAGTTTAGGACGCGTAAACGTTTGATTGGTCTGTATAAGCCCCGTATGCGGAAAACGCTGCTAGATGACGTTGCAGCGTCCGCCTGTGACGTGGGCGGGGCTAACCTGGCATGAAGTTTATTTGAACGTATTATTATTTGAGTTCTTTTGTAACGATTGTTAGATTGTAACTGAGATGCAAATGATTTATAAAATAAAAATATAAAAGTAAAATCAGATCAGCTTTTTACCCGAGTGAAACTAATCCTCTTTTTTTTTTCTCTAAAATAGTTTTTTATTTTTGTTGTTGGTGCACAATGATGATGCGTTTTCCCCCCAGACCTGAACGACTGAATGCTCCTTTCTGTCTCGCCGTCCTTTTTTTCCTCCCTTTTTTTTTTTCTTTTTCTGCTGAGGTCACTTTCGCCTCATTCTTTATTTCTGGGAAACGTAATTAGGGTCTGGCGGCCGGCTCGAGGCGAGGCGAGGCGGAGATTCCTCACAGGAGACGGCCATTTTCTTTTTCTTTTTTGATGACAGTGATTCCAGTAAAGTCCTGGCTCAGACCTGGATAATGGCTTTCATTACGGCAGAATGATAACGTGCCAGCTAATGCTGTGCTTGCCAAGCTAGCGCTCGCTAAAACCTTCCACACTCTCACTAACACCATAACACACACACACACACACACAAAAAGGTTCTCCTGTCTGACAGAAACAACCCTCGTCAAAATGTCCTCCTGCTAATTCGTCTTGCTAAGCTAGCTGTAAATTATTATCGTCTTTATGGTTTAAACTAGCTGTATGGAATATTTTCGCTGAGTCATGTTCTCTCAGCGAAATGCTCACTCTTCTATCTCACTACCTTGTCCTGAAATCTTTCTTGCTAATTAAGCTAACTTTATCATCACACACTTAACGTCAGTAAAAGCTCTGGAGTACTCTCAGCTGTACTTCACTGAGCCTCTCAGTATGATGCTCTTGGAATGCTAAGCTAGCTTCCTGCTCGATTAGCTTTCATTAAAAATGCCCCACTGCACAATTCCACTCAAACACACTCCTGAATTGTTACGCTAGTTCCTGCTCAATTTGGATTGGGATTTTAATCAAACCTAATCCATCGAAGCGGGAGGAGAGCCTCCGTCAGTCTTTTCTAAGCTAAAATTCCCGATCCACTTCTGAGGAAAATGTTCTCCAGTTTTGCTAAGATCGCTTTTAATGATGCATTTCGGAATCTTGCTAGGCTAGCTTTCAGTAAAACATAGAACTTAGGTTCTCCGTTCTGTTCTCCAGCCTGTTCTTCACGTGGTTCTCTGTTCTGTTCTCCATTTGGTTCTTTGTGATGCTCTCCATCCTGTTCTTCATCCTGTTCTCTGTCCTGTTCTTCATCTGGTTCTCTTTTATGTTCTCTGATATGCTCTCCATCCTGTTCTTCATACTGTTCTTGTTCTTCATCTGGTTCTCTGTGATGCTCTCCATCCTGTTCTTCATACTGTTTTCTGTCCTTTTCTTCATCTGGTTCTCTGTTCTGTTCTCCATCCTGTTCTCTGTCCTGTTCTTCATCTGGTTCTCTTTTATGTTCTCTGATATGCTCTCCATCCTGTTCTTGTTCTTCATCTGGTTCTCTGTGCTGCTCTCCATCCTGTGCTTCATCCTGTTCTCTGTCCTGTTCTTCATCTGGTTCTCTTTTATGTTCTCTGATATGTTCTCCATCTTGTCCTTCATACTGTTTTCTGTCCTGTTCTTCATCTGGTTCTCTGTGATGTTCTCCATCCTGTTCTCTGTGCTGTTCTCCATGTCTCTTGTGTTCAGCACACCAGCTGCAGTTTGATTAATAATTAATGATGTGCGTCTAAACGGTAAATTAGTAGTGAAAGTATTTAGTTTCGGCTGTGAGCGAAGCTCCGAGAGAGCGAGCGATGGAAGAAAAGCGCTTTTAGCATTTATTGTAACCAGCGGCGTGGGTGACGTACCATTAAATGAGTTTCTCGAGATTGGGTAATGATCTAATGAGGATAAACTAATTACACACACACACACGGTACCTGAGCGTTATGTCGCCTCCAGCTAAACCTTTACTGTTAAATCAGATCATCTTATTAACATTCACTGTCGTTAACGTTAAGCAAAATGGCGAGTCCCTGGAGTGGGAATGGAGTGATGGACAGAATACCTCTCTTCATTTTCTTTCCTTCTGTTTGTCACAGTCGCTTCATTTGTCCCCAAGCTCGCCCTCTGAAACAGGAAATGAGGTCACAGTGGGGATGTTATCACAATTTCAGACACACAGAGATGCTGAATGCATTTCTTGGATATCTCTTGTTTTCTCTCTCTCTCTCTCTCTCTCTCTCTCTCTCGACCCGTCTCACCCCGTCTTTATTTTTAGGCCTGTTTTTTACTAAAACAAAACTCCAACCAGCTCCTAATTGTTTTCAGACGTCCCCCCCCCACTCTCTCTCTCTCTCTCTCTCTCTCTCTCTCTCTCTCTCTCCATTTCAGCCCAGTTTAGAAATGCACTCTTTTTTTCCATTCCTCTGCACAAACCCACATATTTGAAAGGTTTTGACCCCCCCCCCCCCCCCCCCCCAAAAAAAAAAAAAAAAAAACACAGATCAGAGATAAATTAAAATGAAAGCTTAGCACGCGGCTGAACCCGAAATAGTTCCTCGCTCCCTTTGTAGTGCACGAAAGTATTCCGTTTGATGCTATTTCTGCCCTCCCCCCCCCCCCAAAAAAAAAAAATAAATAATCTTACGGCAGTAAATCAATGTCAAAATAATGTCCAAAAATAATTGCTCCCTTTACTCGTCTTTGCAGTTGAGTCATCGGATCGAGGCGGTAGCTGATCGTTTTAAAAGAACGTTTGGGATAAATATGTTGGTTCTCGTTTCAGTTTTTCAGTTCGTGCTAACATTTTTAGCTAGTTACGTAATAAAAAACGTTTAACTATGTGAATTCTTAAGAGCCAGCCGGCTGGTGTGTAAAGTTCCGATTGGTTACGGTTATGGTAGGGGCGGAGTTTGTGCTCCGTGATTTGATTTATTCTAGTTTTCTCGTTGAAAGGAAATTCTCTTATATCGTGTATTCTCTTATATTATGAACTGCTATCGAATACCTATGATGAATGTATTCATTGAATTACCCCTTTAAATAAGCTGATCAACGGCCATCTTTCTTATAGCTGGCACATGTATTTTCTGTCTATTGAAAAGACATAGTGTGCTGTGTGTTTTTTTTTGCCTATCTGGCTGGCACCTGCGCCAGTAGAAACCGTCCACGCACTGCCGTTATCAATGTGTATAAATACTTGTGCTCTGCGTGAATAAAGTGGGATGTCTGTGTGAGCATGCATGAAGTCAGTGCGTGTTCATTTTGGACCCCCCAGGCCTGAACGTTCCACGGTAAACCACACTTTACTTACGTAGCTCATAGCAGCACAGAACTAAGAGTAATGTTAATAGATGTAATTGTAGAACAGGCTGAAAGGGCTGACAGAGGTCTGGAAGGCATAATCTGTGATACATGGAATTCTAACACTTGTGTTCTGAAATTTTGTTGGCAAAACTACATGAGAACTTATTTTATAGCAGCCAGCGCATCACGTTCTTTGCTAAATGATTTAGCATCACTAGCTTTGATTATGAATACATCATGAGTTGGGTATTTGGGTTCTTGTTCCAGACCGAAGCCTCCTCCACCCGAAGGCGCCAAGTCCAACCCTTCAAAGCGGCACAGGGATCGGCTAAACATGGAGTTGGACAAGCTGACCAGCCTGCTGCCCTTCTCCGAGGACGTTCGCTCCCGGCTGGACAAGCTGTCCGTCCTCAGGCTCAGCGTCGGATACCTGAAGGTCAAGAGCTTCTTCAACGGTGAGTCAATTGACCCAGTGATTCAGAAGATTCTTTTAAACTTCCCGATCCAGTTTCCGCGGTAGCAGATAGGTGTTTTTTTTAAATATTTTTTTGGCCGATAAACAGCGGCGCTCAGTTCTCGAACACATTTATGACTCAAATAGGGCTGCAACTAACGATTATTTTCATAATCGATTAGCTGGCCAATTTTTTAATTATTATTTTTATTTTTTATTTTTCCGATTAATTGGATGGGGCAAAATTTTAGGTTAGTAAAAAACTAATGTGTTCCATTTGATATATATTATCTTTCTAAAATTCCTACACTAGACCAGTGGTTCTCAACCTTTTGTGAGATTTGGACCCCTAGCATATTTCAAACAATCCACACCCCACTCACTGAACAACAATTATATAGGCTACAGATTAAACAGGCATTTCTATATATGTTGCTTTATTTTATTCATATTTAACATTAATAATATTCACATTACAATTGAATCAAAACCTTTCAAGGTTTTTTTTTTTTTTTACATTTTATTGTTGGTGTGACATTTAATTTGACTCTCTGAATTATCCTTTGTTTATTTTATCCATCAACGTGACACTTGAACTTCTCTACCACTCGTAGGTTTTTGCAAAAAGATTTTTTTTTTGTAAATTATATTGTAAAGAAATTTCAAATAAAATCCATCAATGAACGATCGTCAGCTCAGCTAACCTGATATTTGCGAATAACCAAATTGATTAAGTTTAAAATATCTCATTTGAATATGTTTTTATACATTTAACAAAAAATATATACATAATATTATTTAAACATTTTTAAAACGTTCCTACGGACCCCCTGCAATCACGTCACTGACCGCGGACCCCCGGTTGAGAATCACAGCACTAGACGGTAGTGCAGAGTGCACAGTGTAAGTGCACAGTACGTCATTTGGGACACAACTTTAGTATTTACTCTCTGAAGCGTGTTTTCGGAACAGGCGTAACGTAACGAGTAAACACACCCCGTGCCGCGCAGACCAACTAATCCATAATGAGATTCATTGACAACGATTTTCCTAATCAATTATTATCTGTTGTATCGATTAGTTGTTGCAGCTCTAGACTCAAATGTAACTGTAAAAAACTCATTTTGGTTCAAATGAATGATTCGGTCCTGGAGTAATAGAGAATCAAGGAGTCAATTTTTAGAAGTGTCGATTTGCACTTGTTGGAAAGCGTGTGTGTGTTTGGGTGTTCGAACCCGTAAGACTTCTCCTTGAGCAGTCCTTCCAGTCACCTGATCTACAAATCCGTCATCACCCCATTGTGTTAATCTCGTCTCGGGCAGTAAAATTAAAAGGGCCACCGCTATCAGTAGTGTCCTGCTGTCTGCGGTTTGGAATTTCACACCACACGTGGCGTCTTAATGGAGTCTTCCTGTTAGCCGAGGCTGCATTGGACACGCCTTTCTAACCAATACCATCTCCTGTTTCCTCACACACACACACACACACACACACACACACACACACACACACACAGCTCATGTGGATGCAGGACAGTGGGTCAGCAGTGTAGCACCAGCATCAGAACACACCGTACTGCTCTCAGCCAGTCAGAACACACCGTACTGCTCTCAGCCAATCAGAACACACTGTACTGCTCTCAGCCAGTCAGAACACACTGTACTGCTCTCAGCCAATCAGAACACACTGTACTGCTCTCAGCCAGTCAGAACACACTGTACTGCTCTCAGCCAATCAGAACACACTGTACTGCTCTCAGCCAATCAGAACACACTGTACTGCTCTCAGCCAAGCAGAACACACCGTACTAATCTCAGCCAATCAGAACACACCGTGTTGCTCTCAGCCAGTCAGAACACACTGTACTGCTCTCAGCCAGTCCGAACACACTGTACTGCTCTCAGCCAATCAGAATACACTGCACTGCTCTCAGCCAATCAGAACACACCGTGTTGCTCTCAGCCAGTCAGAACACACTGTACTGCTCTCAGCCAATCAGAACACACTGTACTGCTGTCAGCTAATCAGAACACACTGTACTGCTCTCAGCCAATCAGAACACACTGTACTGCTCTCAGCCAATCAGAGTACACTATACTGCTCTCAGATAAACAGATAGACAGACAGAAGGACAGACAGACAGATGAGTAGACATGCAGACAGATAAACAAATAGGCAGACAAACCGATAGATATAGATGGATAGACAGACAGACGAATAAAGAGAGATGAATACACAGACAGACAGATGGATCGACATTAAAAAGAGAGACAGGAAGACAGCTAGATAGATATAGACAAACAGATACGAGTCTGTGCCACACATGCGACCTTCAGATAGTTATGTGCTGTATGTAAAGAATGCTCTGTGTGTGTGTGTGTGTGTGTTTCTAACGTTTTAGTCCATATAATATGAGCACTGCAGGATTATCAGCTCTCGCTCTCTCGCTCTCTCTCTCTCTCTCTCTCTCTCTCTCTGTCTCTCTCATTCTCCAAATGTTCAGCGGAGGTGAAGTTAAACTGCAGCCTCACACTTCCTGTCATTGTTCTCGCCCAAAATATCAACAGACCGAGAGAAAGACAGACTGACAGACAGCTTCACATCGGCGAGAGAGACAGACAGGATAAGGCGAGGAAGGTGAAAGGTGAGAGAAAGGAAAGAGAGAGAGAGAGAGAGAGCGTACCTAATGGAAAGAGGATAGACTCACACACACACACACACACACACTGTAATGTTCTAATTGTCTTTTGAGACTTGCACTATTAACACATAGCCTCTAGGGCTGAAGTCTAAAAGGTGTGTGTGTGTGTGTTTGCAGTCCTGCCCTAGTAACCGCCGGTGTGAAGCAGATCTTGTGCACACAGGGCGCTGGTGAGCTCTTGTTGCCACGGTGATGGTGTAGCGGAACTGTGTGATGTGTTAAACCACCCTATTGTGGTTTAACTACGTTACACCTGTTGTGTTAGGGAATATGGGTCATGTGTATTCAGCGTTTTTATAGATACCTGAACGGTTATTTTCCGTTCCGTTAATTAATTTACAGGTTCATGGTGTCATGTGACCTCAAACTCTGGTCCATCTCATCGTTCGTCAACTCATCACCATTCAGCAAAGGTGCGTGTAAATGTTCTCATGGTCGAACCGAACTAAAAATTCCCTCTACACGTTTTACCTGACCCCCTGGGAGCCCCGCCCCCTTTTCCTCCATCTCATGTTAGTAACCTCTCGTCTCGACTGGATTTTGAAACGTTTCTCGATTTTTGTGTCCCGGCACGCGAAGGACGTTTTGAGTTCATTCACGTGAAATGATGCTTATAAACAGCTCGAAATTTCCAAGCGCTGCCTTTCCAAGGCAGGGCTGATTTCCATTTAGCCACGCCCACAAAATTCCATTAAAGGCAGAAAGACAGTACGTACAGTCGCGATGACGTCACGTGAAGCGTCTCGGCCCGAATCTACGGTAAGTTTGAAAAAATTGCAAGCTCCTCTGAATATTGCGTATTGAGTTTGCTCGATTTTATGTTCGTTTCTGCGATCGTAAAAATCACAAAATCCGGGAGGGAGTGGAAAGAGAGCTGAAAGCTACCGGGTGAAAGAGCGCCCCCTAAGTGTGGCATGTGCTAAATGCAGCTCAGCCAGTAATGCTGCTCGGCCACGGCAGTGCGTCAGCTACCTGATCAGCTAAGTCTTATTTGTCCTTATTTACGGATGGAGTTTTACAAAACGTTCTGAGATAATTAAGTGATGTAAACTTGACATTGTTTTTATATATATATATATATATATATATATATATATATATATATATAAAATTTATTTATTTATTTAAACCCATCAGCGATGATACGTTTCGAAGCCAATCAGCCGACGTTCACAGCGGTGAGTCTCCTTAGATGGAAATTTATGGAAACGTAGAATGCAAACCCCCCCCCCCCCCCCCCCCCCCCCCAACTAACAAGATTTTCATGAACACCTCATTTTTTGTGTAAACTCGACTGCAAACAGTTTACGAATAAATATTTAAATTCCACAGATCGAATAACAAACATATATTAGCATAAAGTGCTATCATCCAATCAGCTGCGTGATTGGTCACTGGTGTGTAGGAGAGAAAAAAAACACGCAAAATTGAAAATAAAGTATAAAAATGTGTTTGTGTGTATGTTGATGGGGAAGCTTCAGTCTGAGAAAGAGCCTGAGGTTCAGTCCCACGCTCCACTGCACAAACACTGCATTGTGTGCAGCTCCCAGCATGCACTGGTTGCACTGATGCTGTGGAACTGTGTGTATGTGTGTGTGTGTGAGACATGGAAGCCACGGATCATTATTTCACACAGGAAAGTGTGAAATAATGATGAGAATTAGAATAACGCACATACGTTTGAGCGATCCTGAAAGTTAATGTAGAGTTATTAATGAATAATTCTGAACATGAAGTTATTAACGTAGAAAGATAGAGAGATATTTATCACATCATCATTCCAATCCAGTCCAATCCAGTTCAAATCCAAACCTGTTCAATCCAGTCCAATCCACTTTAATCCAGACTAATCCACTTTAATCCAGTCCAATCCACTTTAATCCAGACCAATCCAGTTCAATCCAGTCCAGTCCAGTTTAATCCAGACAAGAGATGTCACGATACCAAAAATCTAGTAGTCGGGACCGATACCACCAAAAGTACACGATACTCGATACCAAAGTCGATACCACGGTGTGGTATAAAAAATAAAAATGAAAACAATTTATTAAAAACTCTCCTGGAGGACATCTTCCTCTGGCTGATGCTGGCAAAAGGAGTGAGAGAGAGATTTTAGTTATCAAACACTGTCTGACAATGAGTGGAGGCTACAGTGGAGGCGCAGCACTCTGAGACGCGCGCGTCTGTGTTCACACACACACACACACGCACCTTATACTCTGAATGCAGGCATTAGTGTAAATTCACTGATGTGGGGGCAGGACAGAAAGAGTTATTAAAAGCATGAACAGGTGAATAATTATTAGTGACATGAGGCTACATTTATCTGACAGGACCCGGGCTGAATGGCGGTGCACGGTGTCCATTAGGAGGTCGTTTATAACATCGCAATGCGTTAGCGTCGTTAACGAATAACTGGCTATCGCTAACATTCCACGGAGCGTAACGTTAGCTGGTTTCACGGCCACAAAGCCAGCTGCCGCAAACAAACATAATACAGGACCGTCTTTCAGGTGCTTCGGCAAATTCCAGGTGTTTCCTCGCATTGTATGAAATGAATCATAGCGTCGGTCGCCCACCGGCTTCACAGCATCGATTATATGTTTGTTGTCATCGCCTCGAATGCGAAGTATTTCCGTATTCTACACCACATTTCCTCTCAACGAGTCGCGGTGAGCTAAACTTGTTAAGCTAAGGTAATATTCTGTAGTTTTTCCCGTGTGCTCGTAGGCGTTCCTCTTCTTCCTCACCACGTGTGGACCGACTAAAACACTTGCGCGTATTTGCTACCCCGTTCAGGTCCGGAACAATCGCAACTTGGTACCTCCATTAGAAACGGTTCCAACGCCATTCCAGAAAAACAAGTATCGTCACCTTTTAAGAATGTTGGTACCGACTTGGTACTGAAGTATCGGTTCTCGTGACATCCCTAATCCAGACCAATCCAGTTCAATCCAGACCAATCCACTCCAATGCAGACCAATCCAGTTCAATCCAGACCAATCCAGTTCAATCCAGACCAATCCAGTTCAATCCACTCCAATGCAGACCAATCCAGTTCAATCCACTCCAATGCAGACCAATCCAGTTCAATCCAGACCAATCCAGTTCAATCCACTCCAATCCACTCCAATGCAGACCAATCCAGTTCAATCCAGTCCAGTTCAATCCAGACCAATCCAGTTCAATCCACTCCAATGCAGACCAATCCAGTTCAATCCAGACCAATCCACTCCAATGCAGACCAATCCAGTTCAATCCAATCCAGTTCAATCCAGACCAATCTAGACCAATCCAGTTCAATCCAGGCCAATCCAATCCAGTTCAATCCAGTCCAATCCAATCCAGTTCAATCCAGTCCAATCCAGACCAATCTAGACCAATCCAGGCCAATCCAATCCAGTCCAATCCAGTCCAATCCAGTTCAATCCAGTCCAATCCAATCCAGTTTAATCCAGTCCAATCCAGACCAATCTAGACCAATCCAGTTCAATCCAGGCCAGTCCAATCCAGGAAGAGGAACATTTGGGGAATTCCATACTCCCAATTCAGACACGTTTTAACGGGAAAGTCTTAACACACACACACAAACAGGCGCGAGACCCTCATAGCGTGCAGTAACGCTTCAGAGCCTCGAGCACGCTCACACACACACATGATTTAACCTGAGATAGAGAGACAAACAGTAAGGGAGCTTAAAAAAATGTAGTCTTCTCCCTCGTTGTGAGCACTGTTCAACTTTTCAGCTTTTTAAACTATTTTTTAAATGCATTAGTCTTTCATCCCTCTCCCTTTTATCTCTCTTTCATCTCCCTTTTATCTCTCTTTTATTTCCCTCGATTATTTCTCTTTCATTATAGACGCAGGATTTCTCTCTGCGTCCAAAAACTTCTAGTGTGTTTCCAAATTCTCTGCCCAGAGCATCCTAATTATCAGTGTGTGTGTGTGTGTGTGTACGAGTGTGTTTGTATGGGTTACTGGATATTTTTGCGAGCCGTGTAACACACACATACTGTTTCTCTCTCTCTCTCTCTCGCTCTCTCTCTCCCTGTCTCTCTCTCTTTCTCTGGGCCTGTTCCCACATGAGCAGCTGCATGTGTGTTTTGACTGAGAAGCCAGTTGCTGTTAGCCGCCTCTGATCGATGCTATCGCCACCTCACACACACACACACACACACACCGTCTGCAAAACAGCACTTATTTACTGCATGAGGGAGCTGGGCTGCGTCCCAAACCGCACACGGCTTTCCTAAACAGTGCACTGCCTCAGGTTTGAGACGTGGCCCGTGTGAAGCCGTTACCAGTAAAAAGTGGTTAGCGAAGACGGCGTAGTAACGGAGTGCACTT